>NW_011480864.1:0-917 GCF_000754665.1 Bison bison bison
CCCCCATGTCCTCTGCCTGCCTTTTGTCTGTGGAAAAACTTTAGCCAAAGAATAAGTTTAATCAGAGAAGTGAGAATATGCAGAAACAAAGGAAAACAGTCAAAGGATACCAATAATAATATAGTTATTAAGCATAGTTAAGGACCTTTTAATTCCTTCTCAGGGGCTATAGATAATATTCTGAGCCATATCCTATGAGCTGTCTTATAGCTATTGAAACCCTAACCAGGTAAAAGAACTATATAATGACTGGACTGTAGCCATGACATCAGCTGCCACAGTCCTGAGAACTACCTCTAGAAATAGGAACAAACCAATCCTGGAACTGAAGATTAATTGTACCTAAAACAATCAAGATGACACTGGTCAGACCACCAATGACCAATTTCAAGATGACTGTCAGCGCTGACTGTACTGTTTCTACATGTAGCCCTCTTGTCCACTGATTGTCAAGGGAGGGAGAGTCAGCCTTTGGACAGGCATCCACCCTTCCCCCAACACACACACCTGCATCCAAAATAAACCAAATATTCCTTTCCACCAACCTGGCCTCTTTATTGGCTTTTGAATGGTGAGCAGACAGACTCCTCCCCCCTTCACTTTTTGGCCTTCTATGGTCAGCCTTGGAACTATTAAAGCACCTGTTGTGGCAAGAGGGGAGTGAATTTTAGTGTTACAATGAAGGTAAAATGAGTTAGAAGTCAGAGACCAGACCATACTCAAAACTATCTTGATTTTAACTGGTTCAAACCAGTTTTTGTGGGAATCTGTTTTTCTCAATATCTGTACCCACCTACTTCCCTCTGTCTCACAAGCATAGACACACTGTTTCCATAGTGATGAGGCCATCTTAGCCTGTCACCTGAGAGCCTAGACCTGGTTCTCTGTGCACCCTGATGCATAGGTCCTTTCCTTTC
>NW_011480864.1:5207-5396 GCF_000754665.1 Bison bison bison
CCCTGGTCCTCTCTGGCTGTCTGCACCTGGGGGAGGGTGCAAACGCAGGATGACCTGAGCAGGGCCTCTAAACCAGCACTTCCCAACCTGTACTGTGAGCAGGACTCACCTGGGTTCTAGAGATTCTGAGTCAGTAGTGGGTAGAGACAAGATTTTGTGTTCTAACAGCCTCACAGGCCAGCCGATGTT
>NW_011480865.1:0-1121 GCF_000754665.1 Bison bison bison
GTTCAACCTCACTTAACATCAGCAAATGCAAATTAAAATGAAAATGAGATATAACCTCACACAGGTCAGAATGTTTAACATCACTTCAGTTCAGGTCAGTCACTCAGTCGTGTCTGACTCTTTTGCAACCCCATGGACTGCAGAACGCCAGATTTCCCTGTCCATCACCAACTTCTGGAGCTTGAGGCTCACTTAACTTTGCATTCCAGATGCCTGGCTCTAGGTGAGTTATCTGGGTCATGAAGATCTTTTTTGTATAGTTCTTCTGTGTATTCTTGCCATCTCTTCTTAATAGCTTCTGCTTTTGTTAGGTCCCTACCATTTCTGTCCTTTTTAGAGCCCATCTTTGCATGAAATGTTCCCTTGGTATCTCTAATTTTCTTGAAGAGATCTCTGGTCTTTCCCATTCCATTGTTTTCCTCTATTTCTTTGCATTGATCACTGAGGAAAGCCCTCTTATCTTTCCTTACTATTCTTTGGAACTCTGCATTCAGATGGGTATATCTTTCCTTTTCTCCTTTGCTTTTCACTTCTCTTCTTTTCATAGCTATTTGTGAGGCCTTCTCAGACAACCATTTTACTTTTTTTCATTTCTTTTTCTTAGGAATGGTCTTGATCACTGCCTCCTGTACAATATCACGAATCTCTGCCCACAGTTTTTCAGGCACTCTGTTTAGCAGATCTAATCCTTGAATATATTTCTCACTTCCACTGTATAATCATAAGGGATCTGTCTTACCTGAATGGTCTAGTGGTTTTTCCTTACTTTCTTCAACTTAAGTCCGAATTTGGCAATAAGGGGTTCATTATCTAAGCCACAGTCAGCTCCCAGTCTTGTTTTTGCTGACTGTGTAGAGGTTCTTCATCTTTGGCTGCAAAGAATATAATCAATCTGATTTCGGTATTGACCATCTGGTAACATCCATTTATAGAGTCGTCTCTTGTGTTGTTGGAAGAGGGTATTTGCTATGACTAACATCAAAAAGGATACAAATAATAATGTTGGCAAATATAAAGGGAAAACTGTACACTATTGGCTGTTGTTATTCAGTTGTTCTGTCATGTCCCTCTATTTGCGACCCCATGGACTGCAGCACACCAGGCTTCCCTGTCCTTCATCA
>NW_011480865.1:5429-5787 GCF_000754665.1 Bison bison bison
AAATAATGCTGAAGAGCAGAATAAAGTAAAAAGAATGAAAAGAACTGGGCATAGCCCCAGAGACGACTGGGACAATATTAAATGCACCAACATTTGAATTATAGTTGTTTCAGAGAAAGAAAAGAAAAAGGAAGCAAATGAGAAAAATTTTGAATAGATTATAGTTGAAAATTTCCCCATTATGGGAAAGGAAATACTTAATTAAGTCCAAGAAGCACAAAGAGTTCCATACAGGATAAAGCCAAGGAGAAAGATGCCAAGACACATACTAATCAGGCTCACAAAGATTAAACACAAAGAAATAATATTAAAAACAGCAATGGAAAGAGCAATAAGTAACATACAAAGGAAAGCTCAT
>NW_011480866.1:0-815 GCF_000754665.1 Bison bison bison
TCTGCCTTTCTAAATCCAGCTTGAACACCTGGAAGTTCACAGTTCACGTATTGCTGAAGCCTGGCTTGGAGAATTTTGAGCATTACTTTACTAGCCTGTGAGATGAGTGCAGTTGTCCGGTAGTTTGAGCATTCTTTGGCATTGCCTTTCTTTAGGACTTATATAATAGACACATAAAATTGTAAGATAGCTAAAGTGTACATTGTGGTGATTTGATAAATATGTGTACTGTGAAAGGATTTCTCCCCCCTTCCATTTAGTTAATTAACATCCATCACCTCACATATTTATCATGTTGTTCTTAGCAAATTTCAATTATACAATACTTTTTTTTCAACTATAGTCACCATGTTATACATCAGATCCTCAGACCTTATTCATCTTACAGCTGAAAATGTGTACCGTTTGATCAACCTCTCCCTATTTCCCCTTGAGGTTTTGCTTTCTTAAGCCACTCTTGATTCCCATGTGGTATACACATGGCCCAGGAAGGGCTGAGGGTCTAGCTGGGAAGCTCGTCAAGGGGAGTCACTGGGCTGGGGGTAAGAGGGCCCCTCCCAGAGTGTTATGGAGCAGGCAGTCAGGACTCAGGTGGAGTGGGAAACGCAGAGGGTTCTACTAAGCCCAGCGAGACCAGACCATGAGTCATTGCAGTGATGGCCAATTCAACTGTGAATGATGACAGGCCAAGCACTATCTCAGTGGAGATAAGGGCATGTCTCTGAAGACCAGAGGAGGCAGAGGACAGTCATCCAAGCACCCTTACTTTATTCTGCCTCCATGGGGCTATGGAAGCCAGTGTTCTCCAAAAGTCA
>NW_011480866.1:4236-5661 GCF_000754665.1 Bison bison bison
TTTGTTTATATTACTCCTTTTGCAAAACATTTTCTTTGTTTCCTTCTCCCTTTCTTTATACATTTTGCTATTATCTTTACTACTGCTTTCTCCTTTAAAAATCTGTTCTTTCTACCTATCTACCTACCTAGCTGGCTGGCTCTATATCCAGCTGTCAATCACTCTTAAATTGACTCCTACTTTTAAAACTTTTTGGCCCGTGAGACATTCTTCCTTTCTTTCTGTCTCTGACTCTCGTTTTTTCTTTCCTTTCTGTCTCCCATTCTCGTATTTTTCTCTATTTTACATTTTCTTATAATTTTATTCCATTTGAAACCTCTCCTCTTTTTGCTTTCATATGTCTTCCTTTCTTCCTTCATTCTTTCCTTCTGTTATTCAATTTCTGTTCATCATTTTTTGTTCCCTTTCTGTATTTCTTTCTTCTCTGTTAGCCTCCCTGCCTTCCTGTTTCCCTTTCCTACTTTACCCTACCCTATCCTGTCCTGTCCATCTTCCCTTTTTCTTTTATTCTCTGTGTACTGGCCCCTTTGAAAAATATTTTTTACCTTCTTTCCCTTTCTCTTTTTCTATCTTTTATGTACTGACTTTCATTTATTTTTTAATATAAATTTATTTAGTTTAATTGGAGGCTAATTACTTAACAATATTGTATTGGTTTTGCCATACATCAACATGAATCTGTCACGGGTGTACACGTGTTCCCCATCCTGAACCCCCCTCCCACCTCCCTCCCAGTACCATCCCTCTGGGTCATCCCAGTGCACCAGCCCCAAGCATCCTGTATCATGCATCAAACCTGGACTGGCAATTCATCTCACATACGATATTATACATGGTTCAATGCCATTCTCCCAAATCATCCCACCCTCGCCCTCTCCCACAGAGTCCAAAAGACTGTTCTATACATCTGTGTCTCTTTTGTTGTCTCGCATACAGGGTTATTGTTACCATCTTTCTGAATTCCATATATATGCGTTAGTATACTGTATTGGTGTTTTTCTTTCTGGCCTACTTTACTCTGTATAATAGGCTCCAGTTTCATCCACCTCATTAGAATTGATTCAAATGTATTCTTTTTAATGGCTGAGTAATACTCCATTGTGTATATGTATGTATTGACTTCTTACTGACTTTTAGAAACTCGGTTCTCTTTTTAAAAATAAGACCTACCTATCCATCAACCATCAATCATCTATCACTCACCTATCTATGGTTCTATCTATTTATATTTTATATACTTTCCTACTTATCAACCTACTCTCCTGTCAATTCATCCATGAATCTTATATCACTGAAATATTTTAACTGGCTTCTTTTTAGATTTCTTTCCCCACTGTCCACAACTGTGCTTAATTTTCTTATTAATGCATCCTTTTCAAGCCCTTCACACTCTGTTTCATTTCTTTTATATTTTACACTTTCTAC
>NW_011480867.1:0-954 GCF_000754665.1 Bison bison bison
TCAGAACCCTTATATTGCTGCTGCTGCTGCTAAGTCACTTCAGTCGTGTCTGATTCTATACAACCCCATGGACTGCAGCCTACCAGGCTCCCCTGTCCATGGGATTTTCCAGGCAAGAGTACTGGAATGGGTTGCCATTGCCTTCTCTGCAGAACCCTTATAGTGACTTCTAATCTTGCTCTCACAATTTAATGTGCCACAGTTGACATTACACTAAGAAGTATACTATAATCACTATTTTATCATTGATGAAGCTGAGCCTAAGAATATCTTATTAATTGTCTTAATGACACATTTTAAGTAGTAAAACTAGAATTGGAACCTACATATGCTTTATTTCAAAATGACTTAATTTTAACACAACAAAAGAAAGAAACAAAATTGTGAATCCTGTTTCCCACCATTTCCTTAGTCTTACCTTGAGGAAATTTACAATATTAAGTAAGACTCTTTCAGTTATTCACAAAAACCCAGAATTCGTCTTCATCTAGTTTGGCAACCGAGGGAGCTAGATTGCATTTTTACTTGAGGAAATATTTTATTTCACTCAGTTACCTGTTCATTTCCTCAATGAATTTTTCTGGTTATTCATAAGAATGCTTCTATTTACATTACAGATTTTTTGAAAGCTATTCCAAGGTGCATGCAAAAAAACAAAATCTTACAATGTTAGAATAATTTATCTAAAAGACAAATAAAACCTCCATTTACACAGGAAGATAGCAACAACCCATTTCCCAGGGAAACTTATCTCTAATTACTTCTTTTCTTATTAACTTCAAAATAGGAAGAAAAAAAGAAAAGAAAAGAAAAACAGTCTATAGTTCAGCCTTTCTCACTCTATCATGTTGGTAGGGCCAGACTGCTTGACTTCAGATTTTTAGAGACTTTCTTGTGTGTATGAATGTTTTAGTAATGTATTGCAATAAGCCTAACAAAGATATATATATATAT
>NW_011480867.1:5125-5574 GCF_000754665.1 Bison bison bison
GGATGGCATCACTGACTCAATGCACATGAGTTTGAGTGAACTCCAGGAGTTGGTGATGGACAGGGAGGCCCGGAGTGCTGCAATTCATGGGGTTGCAAAGAGTTGGATATGACTGAGTGACTGAACTGAACTGAACTGATCAAGCTACCAACAGTATTTTTCACAGAACCAGAACAAATAATTTCAAAATTTGTATGGAAATACAAAACCCTCGAATAGCCGAAGCAATCTTGAGAAGGAAGAATGGAACTGGAGGAATCAACCTGCCTGACTTCAGGCTGTACTACAAATCAACAGTCATTAAGACAGTATGATACTGGCACAAAGACAGAAATATAGATCAATGGAACAAAATAGAAAGCCCAGAGATAAATCCACACACCTATGGACACCTTATCTTTGACAAAAGAGGCAAGAATATACAATGGAGAAAAGACAATTTCTTTAAC
>NW_011480868.1:0-881 GCF_000754665.1 Bison bison bison
AAGGGGACGAACAGAGGATGAGATGGTTGGATGGCATCACCGACTTAATGGACATGGATTTGGGTGGACTCCGGGAGTTGGTGATGGACAGGGAGGCCTGGCATGCTGCAGTTCATGGGGTCACAAAGAGTCAGGCACGACTGAGCTACTGAACTGAACTGCACGTGCTCTCTGGTCTTTCTTGGATGTGATCTTGATGCACCATGATAGATTGCTGCTATGCCTATCTGATAATGGGAGGACCTGACAGGTTCCAGGTTATTATGGCAGACTGTATGCTTATTCCCATGATGTCATTTATTCAAGTATTGAAGTTCTTTTTCAGAAGCCATAGCATTCTTTGCTGTAAATGGCATAGAATTGCTCCTGAAGCCCTAGGACCTGAGTTATTGCCTTACTGAAGCTTGTAATAAGCTCCACACTGCTTCTTTCTTCCCAGTATACCTTTGATCACAGAGTCTAATATGTAGCCCAAGTGGCCATACTGCTTGTACTGTGACTGGGACATGCAACAGAGCCCTTTCCTCCTCTGATTCGCTTAATACTGGCAGCCTTCTCTGCCATGCAACATATGGACTAGAGACACAGTCCTAACTGTGGAATACACTGCCACTGAAATGCAAAGAGAGCTTCCAGGACCCTCTGGTTCTTTTCTCATGGATTTTAGAATCTTAGATCTTCCTTTCTATATATTAATCATTTTCTCTACAAATGTGTAGTTTATACTCAAATTTTGTGTTTTAATTTCTCAAATATTCCATCATTGTTTTAAGCGGTGTGTATATTCCTTTTGTTTGGTTTTGTTACATGTGACTGACAATTCTGATAGTCTTTCCTTTTCTGGGCTTAGCCAGTTAACTTCCTATCACATGATATAAGTT
>NW_011480868.1:4650-5307 GCF_000754665.1 Bison bison bison
TTTTTTCTTAGCCACTTGTCCTTTGTAGACTTGTGTTCCTCTTCTTCCATTGCCCCCAAGATGCTGTGTGATATCTTTGTAAAGAAAAGAAGCATCCCTTTCATGGGTTGTGCTGCACAGATGTTTTTCTTTGGTCTTTTTGTGGCCACTGAATGTTTCCTGCTGGCTTCCATGGCCTATGATCTATATACAGCCATCTGTAAGCCCTTGTTGTACACACTCATTATGTCCCAGAGGGTCTGTGTGCAGCTGGTTATAGGCCCTTATGCTGTGGCTCTTATAAGCACCATGACTCATACAAGTCTCACCTTTTGCTTACCCTTCTGTGGTCCAAATGTTATCAACCACTTTTTCTGTGATATTTCACCACTGCTTTCCCTTGCGTGTGCAGACACCTGGATCAATAAGTTGGTGCTTTTCACCTTGGCTGGAGCAATAGGAGTGCTCAGTGGCCTGATCATCATGATCTCTTATGTTTGCATCTTGGTGGCCATCCTGAGGATCCAGACTGCCAATGGGAGGAGGAAAGCTTTCTCTACTTGTTCTTCCCACCTGGCAGTTGTCTCCATCCTAGGTGGAACTCTTTTCTTCAATTATGTTCGACCTAGCTCATGTTCCTCCCTAGATATCAATAAAGTGATTTCCCTCTTTTACACC
>NW_011480869.1:0-877 GCF_000754665.1 Bison bison bison
AGAGTGGCGTGTCATTGCCTTCTCTGGAACCACAGCACTAGGTATCCTATAAATCTATTATAATTATTCTCCAAAATTATTCTCACAGACAACCATTTAGACAGAAGAGAGATAAACCAAGTGCATGTCTTTGCAATTTTCTTCTTTGTCTCTTTTGACTATATATTTACTCTATATAGATTTTGCAGAAATGTGAGTGGAATGGTGGGGGCTGGTGAATATCCAGGACTGATTCGATTTGTGTAACTTAAGATTCCAGTGCTGGGAGCACAAGGGTATGTACCCATAAAATTGGACTTTCCTGTTATTATTATACAATTCTTCAGATCATTGGCTCTTTAATTCATCACAGACCTCAAATCCTGGACATGTCATCTTCTGTGACTGCTCTTCATAGAAAGAATCTTTTTCCCTGTTCTTAAACTCACTAAAATCAACCTAGACCCACTGTGGATAATAATCCAATTACACAGGCAAGAAAAGAGCTGGTCCAGAGCATCAAAATAATTCCAGACATGGCAGAAAAATCAAAGAACCAAGTCAGAAATTATGGCAACTTGAACTTCCTAGAATTTAGAATTGCTTTACACAGTATTCAGATATACAAGCTAAACCAAAGGACTCTTGTAAAAGAAGAATCCTATTTAAAAAAAAAAAAAAATGCGTGGAAGTAAAATGACTTCTAAGGTTCTTTTTGCATTTTCCTGTGTTTCCTCTTCTGGTTTCAACAGATATACTTAGTCTGTTGATATTGTATTATCCTTTATTTCCTAATCTTTTTATTATTTTTTTCTTTTCTTTTTTTTCTAATCTTTTTAAATAAGGTGACCTCAGTCTTGCAGGTGGTAAAAATGGAAATTATTGGATAAACATTAGT
>NW_011480869.1:977-2321 GCF_000754665.1 Bison bison bison
ATAACCTGGGGCAAGACAGTAAGTGTTTGTTGTTGTCCTGTTCATGTAAAAAGGGATTAGATTAATTTTCCTTAACAGTGGAGATTGAAGAGAAAGTATTCTACTGATTGATAACTATGCATCAACTGTCATAGTTACTATATTAGCAAAACCTAGATAGACTTGTCCTCTGCAGCTGCAGCTGTAATTATGGATGAAGTTGAGCTGATGTGAGGAAGTGTAGCAAAAGTATCTCATATAGAATAGAAAGCTGATTGTTATCAAAATAGATGTCAATTTCCAGTTTGGTATTAGTTTGAAGTCCTTTTAAAACCTTAAAAGCTAGTTGAATATCCCATTTCATTATCCACATGGTAAAATAATGATGGAACGATGGCAAAATTAATTATGATGTATTTACATAGTAATCATATGTTATTTTCTTAAAACTAATGTCTTGATTAGGAGGGCATGGCAGTATACTTCAGGATTCTTGTCTGGAGAATCCCATGGACAGAGGGGCCTGGCAGGCTACACTCCATAGGGTTGCACAGAGTTGGACAGAACTGAAGCGACTTAGCATGCATGCACACAATGTATTGATCACTGTGCTAGATAGCATACACAGTTCATTTGGTTGTTTTATAAACTTTTTGAAGAATTTTGGCCTCAGGAAGTTTCAGCTACTTGCCAAAGTAACACAGTCATTATTTAGAAAAATCTGAGATTCAAACCTGGCTGAATCTAAAGCCACTATGCTGTCTTCTAAAGGACCTTACTTTCCAGTATTGCAGTTTCAAGGACTTTTATTTTCTAATGTTAGTTTTACAGCAACGATTATTTTCACAGAAAATTGGAAGAGAAAAAATGAATAGACATGGCAGAGTGATATAAAACTGCAGACTATGCCATTCTATTACCTAAAAAAAATAATAGTAAAATCAATTAAAAATTTATCATCACCAACCTATAAGTAAAAGAGAAGTTTCTAATGACAAAAAAAATTCACAACACATAAAATTAGGAATAAAACAGATTTGGGGTCTATATAGAGCATGGCTCTGAACCACAGCACTGCTGCTGCTGCTGCTGCTGCTAAGTCGCTTCAGTCGTGTCTGACTCTGGGCAACCCCATAGATGGCAGCCCACCGGGCTCCCCCGTCCCTGGGAGTCTCCAGGCAAGAACACTGGAGTGGGTTGCCATTTCCTTCTCCAATGTATGAAAGTGAAAAGCGAAAGTGAAGCCACTCAGTTGTGCTGACTCTTAGTGATGCCATGGACTGCAACCTACCGGGCTCCTCCATCCATGGGACTTTCCAGGCAAGAGTACTAGAGTGGCGTGCCATTGCCTTCTCTGGAGAGACA
>NW_011480869.1:5487-7087 GCF_000754665.1 Bison bison bison
TTTCATCATACAGGACTGGAATAGCAAAAGTAGGAAGTCAAGAAACACCAGGAGAAACAGGCAAATTTGGCCTTGGAATATGGAATGAAGAAGGCCAAAGACTAATAGAGTTTTGCCAAGAAAATGCACTGGTCATAACAAACACCCTCTTCCAACAACACAAGAGAAGACTCTACACATGGACATCACCAGATGGTCAACACCGATATGAGATTGATTATATTCTTGGCAGCCAAAGATGGAGAAGCTCTATACAGTCAACAAAAACAAGACCAGGAGCTGACTGTGGCTCATATCATGAACTCCTTATTGCCCAATTCAGACTTAAATTGAAGAAAGCAGGGAAAACCACTAGACCATTCAGGTATGACCTAAATCAAATACCTTATGATTATACAGTGGAAGGCAGAAATAGATTTAAGGGCCTAGATCTGATAGATAGAGTGCCTGATGAACTATGGAATGAGGTTCGTGACATTGTACAGGAGACAGGGATCAAGAACATACCCATGGAAAAGAAATGCAAAAAAGCAAAATGGCTGTCTGGGGAGGCCTTACAAATAGCTGTGAAAAGAAGAGAAGTGAAAAGCAAAGAAGAAAAGGAAAGATATAAGCATCTGAATGCAGAGTTCCAAAGAAGAGCAAGAAGAGATAAGAAAGCCTTCCTCAGCGATCAATGCAAAGAAATGGAGGAAAACAGCAGAATGGAAAGACTAGAGATCTCCTCAAGAAAATTAGAGATACCAAGGGAACTTTTCATGCAAAGATGGGCTCGATAAAGGACAGAAATGATATGGACCTAACAAAAGCAGAAGATATTAAAACGAGGTGGCAGGAATATACAGAAGAACTGTACAAAAAAGAACTTCACGACCCAGATAATCACGATGGTGTGATCACTCACCTAGAGCCAGACATCCTGGAATGTGAAGTCAAGTGGGCCTTAGAAAGCATCACTACAAACAAAGCTAGTGGAGGTGATGGAATTCCAGTTCAGCTATTTCAATCCTGAAAGATGATGCTGTGAAAGTGCTGCACTCAATATGACAGCAAATTTGGAAAACTCAGCAGTGGACACAGGACTGGAAAGGTCAGTTTTCATTCCAATCCCAAAGAAAGGCCATGACAAAGAATGCTCAAAGTACCACACAATTGCACTCATCTCACACGTTAGTAAAGTAATGCTCAAAAGTCTCCAAGCCAGGCTTCAGCAATACGTGAACTGTGAACTTTCACATGTTCAACCTGGTTTTAGAAAAGGCAGAGGAGCCAGAGATCAAATTGCCAACGTCCGCTGGATCATGGCAAAAGCAAGAGAGTTCCAGAAAAACATCTATTTCTGCTTTATTGACTATGCCAAAGCCTTTGACTGTGTGGATCACAATAAACTATGGGAAATTCTGAAAGAGATGGGAATACCAGACCACCTGATCTGCCTCTTGAGAAATCTTTATGCAGATCAGGAAGCAACAGTTAGAACTGAACATGGAACAACAGAATGGTTCCAAATAGGAAAAGGAGTACATCAAGGCTGTTTATTGTCACCCTGCTTATTTAACTTATATGCAGAGTGCATCATGAGAAACGTTGGACTGGAAGA
>NW_011480870.1:0-901 GCF_000754665.1 Bison bison bison
CCCTCTCCCGGAGCCTGCTCAAACTCATGTCCATAGAGTTGGTTATACCATTCAATCATCTTGTTCTCTGTCATCCCCTTCTCCTCCTGCCTTCAATCTTTCCCAGCATCAGGGTCTTTTCAAATGAGTCAGCTCTTCACAACAGGTGGCCAAAGTATCGGAGCTACAGCTTCAGCATCAGTCCTTCCAATGAATATTCAGAACTGATTTCCTTTAGGATTGACTGGTTTGATTTCCTTGCAGTCCAAAGGAATCTCAAGAGTCTTCTCCAACACCACAGTTCAAAAGCATCAATTCTTCTGCACTCAGCCTTCTTTATGGTCCATTTCTCACATCCATACATAATTAATGGGAAAACCGTAACTTTGACTATATGAACCTTTGTCGGCAAAGTGATGTCTGCTTTCTAATACACTGTCCAGGTTTGTCATAGCTTTCCTTTCAAGAAGCAAACATATTTTAATTTCATGGCTGCAGTCATTGTCTGCAGTGATTTTGGAGCCCAAGAAAATAAAGTCTGTCACTGTTTCCATTGAATTTTTAGGATAATCCATGTAAAAGTCAGTAACAGAAGTGATAGAAGGCTCAGTTAAATTAGTGGGTTTTTATCTCCATGATACTAAAGGAGGTGTTCAGTTTGTGTGGAGTGTGTCAAGTAATTTGTTCATGATTTGCATATTTACAAATTTAAGTAGATATACAGATATCCCATAAATATGGTACTTTGAGGCATTTGCCATCCTAACAGATATTTTTAGTGAATTAAGAGTTACTGTTATATCTAACATGCTAAGAATTATACATGGCCCTCGATGACTGTCACTTGTCATGCTTATGTGAGACAGAAAGCAGAGAACCCTTCAGATAAATAACTCTTTGAGGCCTTTCTCACATTATTGAA
>NW_011480870.1:4271-5426 GCF_000754665.1 Bison bison bison
CCAGGGACGGGGGAGCCTGGTGGGCTGCCATCTATGGGGTTGCACAGAGTCAGATACGACTGAAGTGACTTAGCAGCAAGGTGGTCACAGTAAAGACAGTACAGTCACGCCTAATTTTCTGGGTTAAGAAGACTTTTCTTGATCAGTTCTGAATAATCTCATCTATTCAGCCCTTTCATATCTGAAGTTTTTCTCTAGCGTAAGAAGGAACTGTGATGTCTCTTCAATTCCTTCAGACACTGCTCCATGTGTAGATCCAGGAAATTGTGAAATAAGGAGCACCAATTTGATTCAATTTGATTCAATTCAATTCAATCTTCTGATGCCTGAAACTTTATCATTACTGACTTAGAATGGGCAGGAAGTGTGCATGTTTGAGTGGAAGGAGGGACTGCCTGGAGAGAAGTAGGTAAGGAAACAGTGAAGTTTCTTTGTGTGCCTTAGAATTTTGCACAGAATCGTCCCTACTTAAACTCTAACAGAAGGTTACACAAAAATGCATCAGCAATGCCCTCCCAAGGTAATCTGAAAACAAAATTTCCAAGCCTTACTGTATGTTATTATTGAGTTAAGCTTTGTGCCAGATAAAGACCTTTAAGGAGAAAGGAAGACTAAGGCTTGTTGAGTGTTTGCTGAGTATCAAATTCTTTTTGATACTATGTATCAAAAAGGCTATGTATACATTGCTCTTGAAATCCTCACAATTCTGAAAGGTTAGTATGATTATTCATTTTACAACAATGGAAACTGAGATTTAGAAAGGTTGACAGACCTGCCTGAGAAGAATGACCTATTAATTGCATGTACCAAAATACAAATCTAAAGCTATCTGGATGCAAAGCCCTGTTCTTTTTCACTACATGCAGTACATAATAGAATTCACAATCTTGCTGGGGAAATAAGACTGACACATATGAGAGAGTTCCTTCTAAACTATGTGATACAGAATAGAAAGACAACAAACCTGAGATATGTTATCTTCCAAATAGCCTCATTTAGTGTATTTGATTTTCCAGGTATTATGGTCTCTTTTCACTTGACCAGTCTAAATTGACCCCACTGAATTCCCAAGTCCACCAATTTGTGGGCTGGCTTGCTTGTACATAGGCAGCATGCACAGAGGAGAACTGAATGGAATATAATGAGGCCTCTGAT
>NW_011480870.1:9394-10064 GCF_000754665.1 Bison bison bison
AAAAGCAACAAAGAGACTAACAGCTGATTCTCTGAAAACAAACAAAATAATAAATTTTATGCCAGACTCAGTAAAGTTTTCCCTTGAAGTACGAAAGGAAGTAGGGCAAAGGCTAACAGAGTTTTGCCAAAAGAATGCACTGGTCATAGCAAACACCCCCTTACAACAACACAAGAGACAACTGTACACATGGACATCAACAGATGGTCAATACAGAAATCAGATTGATTATATTATTTGTAGCTGGAGCAGTCCTGTACAATCAGCAAAAACAAGACCGGGAGCTGACTGTGACTCACATAATGAAATCTTTATTGCAAAATTCAGAACAACTACGCCATTCAGTTATGACCTAAAAGAAATCCTTTAGGATTATACAGTGGAAGTGAAAAATAGATTCAGGGGATTACATCTGATAGACAGAGTGCCTGAACAACTACAGAAGGACGTTTGTAACATTGTACAGAAGGTGAGATCAAAACCATCCCCAAGAAAAAGAAATGCAAGAAAGTAAAACAATCATATGAGGAGGCCTTACAAATAGCTGAGAAAAGAGAAGCAAAGGAGAAAAGGAAAGATATACCCATCTAACTGCAGAGTTCCAAAGAATAGCAAAGAGAGATAAGAAAGCCTTCTTCAGCAATCAATGCAAAGAAATAGAGGAAAACAA
>NW_011480871.1:0-629 GCF_000754665.1 Bison bison bison
AATGTTTGACTCCTTAGCAGGCCAGTTGCAAGATTTATCTCCAGGACGTCTACCTCCTGATTTCTGCCATTCACATATATATTGCTTGTCCATCCATCCATCTGTCCATCCATCCACCCACCCATCCATCCGTCCGTCCGTCCTGTGCACACACACACACACGCATGTAGTCCCATCCATCCACCCACCCATCCGTCCGTCCGTCCGTCCTGTGCACACACACACACACGCATGTAGTCCCATCCATCCACCCACCCATCCGTCCGTCCGTCCGTCCTGTGCACACACACACACACGCATGTAGTCCCATCCATCCACCCACCCATCCGTCCGTCCGTCCGTCCTGTGCACACACACACACACGCATGTAGTCCCATCCATCCACCCACCCATCCGTCCGTCCGTCCGTCCTGTGCACACACACACACACGCATGTAGTCCCATCCATCCACCCACCCATCCGTCCGTCCGTCCGTCCTGTGCACACACACACACACGCATGTAGTCCCATCCATCCACCCACCCATCCGTCCGTCCGTCCGTCCTGTGCACACACACACACACGCATGTAGTCCCATCCATCCACCCACCCATCCGTCCGTCCGTCCGTCCTGTGCACACACACACAC
>NW_011480871.1:3471-6571 GCF_000754665.1 Bison bison bison
GGGGCCCGCGCTCGGCAGTTACGTATCGGATGTCACAGGCCGTCAATCACTCCAATTTCATAAGACCACCCTAGGTAAAGCCGCTTGCATCAGCGGTGGGAGCTAACGCTGCCTTTCAGCTTCTGTTTGGGGTGGGTTTCCTGTGAGGCTAGTGAGAAGCGGGGTCTGGGAGCCCGGGGCTGGTGTGGTACCTGGGGGGAAAAGAGCAATGTGAGTACCGAGTAAGAGAGGGTTCGCACCTGGGGGTGGCCGCCTGCAGGGACCAGGGTGGGAGCTGGCCGTGTGCATTTCCGCAAAATGCGGTGTCCTGCGCCCGAGAGCGCCCGATTTCTGAGCTGATCCCTCAGGCTCTTCTGAGGGTCAGAGGTGGTCCTGGAGCGGGTGGAAGGAGGGGCTGAGGGTTGGTTTCCAGCTCATCTGCACCCTCGGGTGCTCCCTTTCTGCCCATGGCTAACTCATCACCTCCTTTTGTCCTTTCAGCTCAGCCAGCAGATCTCCTGAAGGTTCTAGATTTTCACAACCTGCCTGATGGAATAACCAAGACCACAGGCTTCTGTGCAGCGCGGCGATCTTCCAAAGGCCCGGATGTCGCCTACAGAGTCACGAAAGATGCCCAGCTCAGCGCGCCCACCAAGCAGCTGTACCCTGGTAAGAGACAGCGTGTGTGCCTCGCGGGGGTGTGGCTCCGCTTCCCGCCCCCAGCCGGGCAGCAGAACCAGGAGCCCGGAGCCGGGGAGGCGGGGAGGAACGCCTGATGGAGGGAGAAGCGTGCTTGGTTTTCCGGGAAGGAGCCTGATTTGATGTCAGGATAGTGAAAGCGGTCACTGTCCACACCCAAAGGTGGGAGCGGGGCCTCGTCTGTTTGCACCACTTCTCCAAGCAGGTGTCTCTCCAGCAGGGGGCGGGGTGCCGGGACTCCAAGGCGTGGTTCCCCGGGGGTGGGGTTAAGAAACCCCAGGGTCACGGGAAAGGAAACGCTTCCAGACTGAAGCTTAATTGGGGGTGAGATCATTAAGAGACACACGCACCAAACATCAGAGCTCCCAGCAAGAGAGTGCAGGCTTTTAATGAGAATCAACTGCCAAGTGTCACATTGCTGCTTTTAATTACGAGCCCAGAGCGGAGCGATGGTTGCTGGTAGGCCACCCCGCTGGCCTCGGGACCTGGGCCGGCTGACCAGGCCCGTGACTGATAACCTCTCCCCCCACTTCAGTGGGGCTCTTCTTCCCGATTGTGATCAGAGAGGGCCCGGGGACCCTGGGATGCACTCACCCCAGAGATGCTCTGTAATCCTCAGAAGCGTGAGCGCCACCTTTCCGGTAACGACCTGCCTCGCTCGTTGACCCTCCAGTCGGGCAGTCCTTCCGCCGGCAGTGGGGTCTGTGAGCCACGTGCCCACCGGGTTCCAGAAGGATGTGCCCTTTCAGGGCTGCGTTTGCTTCCTCTGGCCTTTCACTCTTGACCCTCTGCTTCACGCCCGTGTTTTCTCAGCCTCTCTTTAAATCCGCAGGGACTCTTAAGAGTTTGTCTCTGCGAGAGAGGCTGGGTCTGCTCTTTCCAGAAACGGCATTTGGGCCGGTTAGCTCCTTTGGGGGCCCCAAGGCCTTTCACTGTGTCTTGTGGACCCCCCTTGACCACCTTGGGGTGCCAGACGTCCCCCCTCCAGAGTGTCTGACCATCACTGCAGACGGGGCTCACCAGGGCCCCACGGGTCACTTGCTACAAAGACCCTCGGGAATGTCACTCTGCCGCACGTCCAAGGAGCCTTTCTTATCCTTTCGGGGCCAGCGTGTTCTGAATCACCGAGAAGCTGTCCTGCCCCGAGTCCCCAGTTTAGAACTCCCCTGCGGGGGGCTGAGGGGCTGGGGGCGAGGCGTCTTGGGAGCGCTGCTGGCCCTGCACCCTCACGCCCGTGCTTCGGGACGGACACCACTGCGCGGGCATCTCACAAGGTCCTGCCCCGCGGCCGTCTGTAGTCGCTTTGCTGGCAGGCAGTTCAATCTGACCCCTGCCACCCAATTCAGGGTCACAGCCAGCTCACCGGGGTTGGTGTCCTCTATCCATGCCCCGCCTTGTTATCTTGTGGCGAGTAACATCAGAGGGGCTCAGGGTACGGGCCAGTTACTGGAGATCTGATATGAACTCCGGAACAGCCAGACAGGGAATTTCTTTTAAGCCCATATTTTCCCCAGGCTCTCAAATTAGGCTCTTCATTAGATGCTGAAACAGTTTAAAGGGCTGTTACAGGGCCTCCGAGCCATAATTCGTTCATGAAGTCGAATGGGTCCGTATGTAATGATCGCCTCCTTAACGCCAGGTGGAACTGGGTGCTCCTTCGGGATGGTTTAAGCGGACGTTTCCGGGGTCTTTTCTGCAGTCCGGGGCTGATGACCACGCCCAGCCTCCCTGTCTTTTCTTCTCTCAGAGCCTCTCTCGGATGAGGCTTGGGGCCTCTGTGGGGCCCTGTCGCCCTTCCCCAGCCCCGACCCCAGTTACCCCCCAGAGCCGCCCACGCCAGCCGTGCCCACTCACCTGTCCTCCAGCACTGTGCCCCCACATGCGTCCAGGCCGTGTCCCGGGACCTCAGGGGCCACAGGCCGGCTTCTTCAGAGGCCCAGCCCCCTTCCCAGCGGCGAAGAGCCGCAGCGTGGTGTTCTCTGCTCTTGCCAGCGAAGAGGGCGCTAGCCTTCCTCCCTCATCTGAGAAGGATTTTCTAGTCTCGCTTGCAGCCTGTGGTCTAGGTTCTGAATTGGCAGGACCAAGAGCGTGACTGTGCCAGGCAGTGCTGGGTCTCCTGACCCCGTCTGGACGGAGCCACAGGGACTGAATCAGACCCGAGGGTGGTGGTCTCTGTGGGGAGTGGGCGCCACCAACCAACCAAAGAGGGCTGCCCAGCTTGCCTGGTGGCGGGCTGGGGGTTCCTGGGCCTTTTTGCCCCCGCCACCTGCAGTGGGCGGCAGGGGAACATCACGTCAAGGTAAAGCCGGCCTGAGACCCTGCCAGAAGCTGTCACGGGCCCTCCTGGAGTGCCGCAGGCACATGTGTCCCTGGGGGCTGTCCGGCCACTGGCGGGGGACCCCCGCATCCCCTCAGCCCCCGG
>NW_011480871.1:8481-14925 GCF_000754665.1 Bison bison bison
CTCTCAGTCATGTCTGACTCTTTGTAACTCCGTGGACTGTAGCCCACCAGGCTCCTCCGTCCATGGGATTCTCCAGGCAACAATACTGATTTGGGTTGCCATGCCCTCCTCCAGGGGATCTTCCTGACCCAGGGATTGAACCTGGGTCTCCCGAGTTGCAGGCAGATTCTCTCCATCTGAGCCAACAAGGACGCCCTCCTCACTGATCCCAGCTCAGGCACCCGGGCCATCTGGTTGACCTTGTGGTAGTTCTAGAGGAGTGGGGGGTCAGTGAGGGGCTCTGTCCTTACCCGGGACCGGGACCAGCTCCAGCCCACCGCAGCGTGCTGGGCGGGAGGCGGTGTCAGCCTCAGGGCCTTGTCCTTCCCGGGCCGGAGTCCCTGCTGACACTCCTCTGGGCCCGCTGCGTCCCCTGGTTCTGAGACACATGCTGACTTGCGCTGAGCCTTCCTGGCCATGCATCGATTGGCCCAGCCCCAGGCCTTGGCTCCCAGGGGAACTGCAGACCGCGCAGAGAGAGCACCACTGACCCCACCGCCAGGACGGATGGGAGGAGGGGGATAGGTCCCTGTCCCATCCACAATGCAGGGCGTGAAGGGCGTGTGTGTGCAGGACTCTGGAGCCAGAGGGGCAGGGCCAGCGGGAGTCCGGCTTGTGCTATAAGGAACTCTCCCTCCATCAACATAGCAGGGCTGGGGTTTCGTCTTCTGAGTTATTTTCCCTTTTCTCTGATTCACGTGTCGACCAGGAAATTTCTGCCGTTCGAGTGGTAATCCCCAGCCTCCTGCCTTCCTTCCCCTCTTCTCTGTCCTCCCACCCTCCAGAGGGTGTGGATGAGACACACTCTGAGAGGTTCAGCCTCAGGCCCTGCAGGCGTCAGAGGTGCATCTGGAACAACAGCTGCCCAGAGGAAGCTCACATTCTAGAAAGTTCTAAGGATTGAGACATAGATGTATTCAGGTTTGGGGAGTGAAGAGATAGGACTGAAGGCTCACAGTTCAAAGGAGAAATCAGGCTTCTTTTTGGACTGAGCCTCGGAAGGGGTGGGTTTGGCCATGTGGTGGTAAGGAAGGGTTGCAGGAACAGTTTGATCCAGGCGCAGATGTGAAGCAAATGTCTGTGCACCACCATCCACAGCAAAGGCTTCCAGGTCCCTGAGTTGGTTTGTTTGCAGAGAGCTGTGGCTGGGCAGGGTTGAGGGCTTCCCAGCGGCCTCCTAACCTCTGTCCTCTGTTTCAGCATCTGCGTTTCCCGAGGACTTCTCCATCCTAACCACTGTGAAAGCCAAGAAAGGCAGCCAGGCCTTCCTGGTCTCCATCTACAATGAGCAGGGCATCCAGCAGATCGGCCTGGAGATGGGCCGCTCTCCGGTCTTCCTCTATGAGGACCACACGGGGAAGCCGGGGCCAGAGGACTACCCCCTCTTCAGAGGCATCAACCTGTCAGATGGCAAGTGAGTAGCACCGCTCGGCAACCCCTCCCTCCCCTGCTGGAGGGTTGGGTGGGTGACCTAAGGCCCCTGGGAGCTGGGGACCTAGCAGCAGAATGTGATTCAGAGCAGGACGGAGTCAGCAGCCCACAGGTCAGAGAGAGCACCGGGCTTGGAGTCTGGGGCTGGTCTCCGTCTGGGCTCATCCTTGTGGCTCTGGAGACCTCACCTCTCCCTGGGCCTCCATGGCCCCCTGTAAAGCGCACTAAACAACATCAAATGCTAGCCTGTGAGCGTCTGCAGGGACACGGGAGACTGTGTAGGTACTCCCATGGCTTCCAGAAAGGATTCGCGACATCCTTAAGGATGCAGACACAAGGAGGACACAGCACCCCCCAGGACTCTTGCCTGGAGAGTCCCATGGACAGAGGAGTCTGGCAGGCTACAGTCAATAGGGGTGCAAAGAGCTGGACACGACTGAAGCGACTTAGCATGCACGCAGGGATGCAGATACAGGTGTGAGAGTGAGTGATCGCAAAAGGAGACGCCAGGTTTTTCCAGAACTCTCTACTGAGTACCTCCCTAAAGCCTGGTGGTTTGAGATCACTCATTTTGTGGCCCACACGTCTGAAGCCACATGCTGCGATTCTTCAAGAACTCAGGATGTGAGTCCTGTGCTTCTCACCGACAGTCTCAAGTAGGTCCATCCGTCCCCCCATCTCCCGACAGACTTGGTTTCCCCACAGCCTGCATTTGCGTTTGAGGCTTGGGCTGCTACATAGGGGAGCGCTACAGGGCTTCCCTGCCCTTGACCCGAGCCAGGTTTCAGGGCTGCGCTCCGGGCCAGACAGCTGACGTCATCGTAGAGACGAGAGACCTGACTCGAGCGCAGGGGTCTCCCGTGGTGCGCAGCGTGGACCCTGACCGCAGTGGCTCGGCTCTGAGCGACTCGACAGAGAACAGATTTCCTCCCGCATCCCCGGGGACTTTCGGCAGGGACACTGGTCGTGGGACTTGGTGACGCCCGCCCCCGCCCCCCCCGTCACCTGCTTGGGCTGGCTGTTTGCAGGTGGCACAGAATTGCTCTCAGCGTCCACAAGAAGAATGTCACCTTGATCCTGGACTGTAAAAAGAAGACAACCAAGTTCCTGGACCGCAGTGAACACCCTGTGATAGACGTCAACGGCATCGTCGTGTTCGGCACCCGGATTCTGGATGAGGAAGTGTTTGAGGTCAGCAGGGGGCTGGGCCGTCCCACACCCCTGGGACACACGCCGCTGTGGCCGGTATCCTGCGCTCCGCTGCGGGGGGAGCGAGTGCTGACCGTCCCTCTTCTATTAAGGCAGGACTGATGTCTGCCTGGGGAGATGGGCAGGCGGTTGGATGAGCCCTTGGGCTTTGAGCATGTGGCGAGGATGCAGTTCTGGTCTTGTCTCTCTGCAGGCTCCTACCGGGGCCGCGTGCGTAGCTATGAGAGGTTCATGGGGCCTAGTCTCAGTGCAGGCCCGAGGGGGCGGGACTTCCAGCCTTGGGCAGGTTGCTATGACGTTTGAGCCTCAGTGTCTCCACCTGTAAAGTGGGATCATGCGTGTGGCTTCTTCACAGACCGTGGCAAAACTTAGGGTGGGGTTGAACGCGGTAAGCACCACTGCCCGCTCCCAGCAAGCGCTTGACACACTCAGGCTTGATCGCGGCCTGGCGTCGGAACAGGTGGAAGGGTGGACGGGGCACAGTTGGTCAGATGTGGGTTAGCAAGGAAAATCAGAAGAGCCGCCTCCGTGGAAGCGGGGGGTGGGGAGGACCAGTGTGAAGGTAGCTCTGCGCGTCCTGCTGAACTTGGCCGCTTTTCTGCAGAGCAGCTGTCCAGGGCGGCCACAGCCTCTGGACCACAGGGTGGGCTGGGCTCCTGGGTCCGGCTGGCGTTGCCAGATTTGGGGCGTGATGAGGATACGCCCTCTGAGCGTGACTCCGCTCTGACCTCACTTGCCCAGAGACCCGGGATGAACTGCAGGATGGCTGGGCTGACCCAGGCCTGAGCAGCTTCAGGGCGCCCCCGGGGAGCTGGTGTCCAAGGCTTGGGGGTTGCACAGACTGGGATTGAGTGTTTTGCTGGTGTAGACTTCCTGCTGGTGTGAGGATCTGGGTAGGGCAAGTGCCACTGGGGAGCTTCAGGACTCATTTGTAACATGTGGTTGCTGGCAGCCTTGCCTTCGTGGGGGGCTCAAGGGGGCTCCCCTGTGACGCACTTGGCTTGGGGGCCCTGCCCAGCGCCCGGGAGCCTGGGTGCCTGCCACTGCCCTCGCTCCTCTCGCTGGAAGTCTGAATGCAGAGGAGGGTCCGTGAGCAGACTGGGGTTGGACCCCCAGGCCGTGCAGTAGCTTGTCTGTGCAGGGCCTGATCTGGATCGCTCTGATTTCTGGGCCCTTTTGTGTGCTGCTAGTGGGTCTTTTACTGTAAAGATTCAGGGGAAAGCTTTATCTATCTTAAAAGGATCCTACGCCAAATTCTTCTTCCCTGATTTTCCGAGCCAGAAGAGTTGTTTTCCCACGAGCACAAGCCTGTGGAGACTCCAGGGCTGTGGGGAGCTCTGAGGAGGTCAGGGCGGGCCCAAGTCCCAGCCGTTCTGTTTATGAGCCATGAGGTCTCCCCGCTGCCCTGAGATGCTCACGCGGGGGAGGGGTGGCTAAGGACCGCCGATGCCTCCGCCGCTGTTACCCAGGTTTATGGTTAGAGAGGGAAAACAGTTTATGATTGTCAGAAGAAGCAGATCTCAAATTGGATAGCCCAGGTTTCTCTCCTCTGCTTAGCCTTCCGACCGTCGGGGGAGGTCTTGCTCAGTAAGCAGGCAGGCTTTTTGATTGCAGCTCAGAAATAGGTTTGGAATTCCAGGAGCCCTTCTTCCTGGTCATGGCTTTCGCTCTGAGGCTGAGGGGCTGCCAGGCCCCAGAGACTTCTGTTGACTACAAACTCCTCATGCCGTGAGGGAAGCCGTCCCGTAGCCTTGGCCTCTCCCGGCTGCTGGACGTGTCCGTGTCTGAAAGTGTGGCCAGTCCCATCCTTCCTGCTGAAGCCCCGGGAGCCGGAGGCGGGTGCACTCGGGCCCGGGCATCGTGTTTGCTTTTCGTCCTTCGCAGATAAAGCTGGGCGGGTGGTCCTCAGGTCCCCAGCCACCCTTGGTCTTGTGGCAAGTGAGACAGAATCTTTATTTTTATGTTTGGAAATAAAAATGACTTAACTTGCCTTTTCAGCAGATCCCAGATAGCAGCACTTGCCATTTTAACCGTTTTGGCTCCTAGAGGCGTCTCCTTAGAAGGAGGAGCCAGCGCCATTGAAAACCATTTCCGAGCAGCCACACTCTTCCCCGGGGAGGGTGACTTCCCCTCATTAAAAGCTGGTTTGTCCTGAAGCTCTGCAAGCTGTGGGGGGGAGCCGGAAGGTTCTGGTACTTTGGTGGACAGCCAAGTGGCCTCTGGCACAGACTGGGCCTCACGATTTGCACTGTTTCCAAACAGGGACTTGCTGAACTCTAGAGCGTCTGTGGGGGCACTGCGCTTTCCGGGGTGCGTGTGGCCCCACGGAGGCCTCTTTATCCAGAGAGAGAGAGCAGGGGGTGGAGACCACAGGACCAAGATAGACAGCCCTTCCCGCAGAGCAGTGCCTACTCTCAGCTGGTCCGCACCCTACCGGGGGTCTCCCTGGGGCCGCCGCTGGCCTGGGCGTGCAGCTGGGCAGGGGGCAGCTGCCCACACTCCCTGGGCCCCCCTCCCTGCCCTGGCCCTGGTGTGAGCCTGCCTCTGATGGGGCTGCCCTGCAGCTGGGGACACAGCGCCCCCCACCCTTCCAAAGCCCCCAGGAGGAGCGAGTGCACAGCGCGGCCCCTCAGGCCTTCAGGTGCTTCCTCTCCGGCTGATGGCCTGGAGCCCCCCTCGGGCTCGGGGTCCTTACCTGCAGAAGGGGCATGGCAGGGCCAATGCTGGGGGCCCTGGGATACCCTGTGATGTGTGTAAGACGCCCGCACCGTGGGACCGCAGTGAACCACGCACGCCGTTGCCCTGGCAGAGCGGGTGGCCTGTCATCAGCTCCGGCTGGGGTCTAACCTGTCAGCTGTGGTAGCAGCTGTGACTGAGGTCCCACCCCCTGCCAGGGCGCGGGGTCACACGCTGTCCCGCGTCTCACCTTGAGACTTCAGTGCTGGCCACGCGCTTTGGAGGCAAGGGCCCCGTGCCGTGCAGGGCTGGGCCACCTGGGCTCATGGGCTCCCCGTCCTGGGCCCAGAGACCCGCAGGGAGGGTGGTGCTGGGTGGCACCTCCCCAGCCAGGGCGTGTCCTGGGTGAGGTCCCCGTGGGGGCTGCCCCTCGGGTGCCCTGGCAGCTCAGGAGGGGGCTCGGGCTGGCCCCCCCGGTTGTTGCTTTCCCACCTCGCTGACCCGGCCGAGCCTCCGCCCTTGCCCACCTGTTCCCAGGTGGAGCGCGTGCCCGAGGGCCGCCCGGGGAGCTGCCTGCTGGAGCCTGCAGTGACATTCCCGGGAACTCCGTGCCCTGCGTCCTCTCCCTTCTCCTGGGGCGGGCCTGCGCCTTGGGACCCGAGAACCGTGGGAGCTCCCAGGCTTTGTCCCGCCCCTGGGGGCCTGCTGTCTGGGGAAGTCGGGGGTCCTTCTTCAGACCCCCACCAAGAGCGGCCCTGCAGGCCCCCTGGGCAGGAAGACGTCTTGTTTTCACCCCGGGCTTAGGAACAAGCTTTGTGTTTTTGGAAACAGACAAGACTGCCAGGGGAGCGAGTGCGTCTGGCAGGCAGTGGGAAGCGGCTGATTTTCTTCGGGGACAAGCCTGGGTGGGAAGCCCGCAGGGCCCCGTGCCCGCTCACTGCCTGTGTGTTCTGTCCTCCCTGCGCTGGGTCATCTGGCACCAGAGAGGTTGACTAACTTACCAGAGGTCACCCAGCGGGCTGCAGTGCAGTGGTGTCGGTGCCCAGAACTGTGGTTGCCCAGGGCCCACGGCCTGTCCCGAGGTCATGA
>NW_011480871.1:15136-16678 GCF_000754665.1 Bison bison bison
GCCCGGCCCTGCTCTGGGCCCGTCGTCCTGTACAAGCCCCGAGCACACTAGAGTCCCCTGGCTGGTGGGGTCTGGGAAGCCCTGGTGCCTGGCAGGCAGAGCCATCACATGCCGTTGCCAGAGCCAGCCCTCCCTGCATGCCTGGGGCCCTCTGCCTGCCCAGCACTGTTCCCTGGTCTGGACTCTGAAGCACAGGGCCCATCCGGTGGACCCTGCACCCGCTGGGCTCCCCTGTGTGCCTGGAGCTGGCCGATGCTCCAGATGGAGGGGTCTGCAGGGTGGGATGGGGGGCACGTCAGGGCCCGGTGGTGCTCTGGGTCTGTGGGGGAAGGAGCCTCCTCTCTGGTGAGGGTCTGCTCCGGGCTCCTTGGGGGAAGGACCCTCCCCTCAGGTGAGCCTTGAAGGGGAGGGGGATGTGGAGAAGGAGACCTTCCCCGGGGGGACAGGGAGCCAGTGAGTTCTGGGCCAGGAGCCAAATCCTCTTTGAAGGTGTTGAAAATTTCAACAAGACCAAACAGACTGTAAACTGGAGGTTTTCTCTGCAAACCCCGTGGGTGCCAGCGGGGAGGGAGCGGCTTCGAGCCCTAGGAAGGGTCCTGCCATCTGTCTGCCGTCCTCCAGCCTCTTGGGCGGCCCCGGGGGTTTACCTAATCCCCGAGGCCCTTCTTCCAGGAGCCTCTCTTTCCCACTGACACCATCTTTCTTGGAATTCAGCTCTCCCGGGGTGGGAACGGGCCGCAGCCTGAGAGGCGCTTCCTCAGTGGTTCTCGGAGGCGGCCCCGGGATCCCTCTCGGGAAGGCGCTCCTGGACGTGAAGGGCGTCTGGCATCGGGGCCTCGGAGCAGAGGGAGCAGTCGGTTGGTGTCTTAGGCCGAGGCTGTGACCGGTGACCCTGAGCCCCTCTGGGGACATCCTGTCCTGACCACCTGGCCAGGCCACCGGGTGCAGGACACTGGCTGGTCTGGTGGCTCCAGAGTGGACGGGGGTGGTGATGGACGGCAGGCGGGGTAGCAGGCGGCTCCTGGGTCCGTCACGCTATGGGCGATCTGCTGGGGCATGTTCCTCCCTCGGGCGTGGCCGGGCCTGGACCCGCTGGTCTGCTGGTGACCATTCACACTTTTCTGCGGCCCTTTCTGCCCACCATCCCCCAGCTTTGTCAGTTTCACCCTAATGGCTGGAGAAGGGCCGCCGTCACTTCCGGGGTGTGCTTTTTCCTTCCGTGGGAGGTGGTGCGGGGTGGGGCTCAGATGTCGGGTGGCCGGACGTCGGTGAGGCGGGCGGGCGTCTGAGGGTGCCGAGCGGCTCCGCGGGCTTTTCGGGGGCTGTCTCTGGGCCTCCAGCCCCACTAGCTGAGGGTGTCCACAGGCCAGGTGCCATCCCCGCCCTAGGCACACGAGTGTTTCTCCAGTTGGGGTTGCCAGGTAGGCCCGTCCTGGGGATGCGAGGAGCTGGGCTCTGGTGCCAGGCCGGGTGGGAACCGCGGCTCTGTCTGGACAACAGGCCAGGGCGTTCAGGATCGATGCTGGGGTCCACTGCACACTC
>NW_011480871.1:16778-21761 GCF_000754665.1 Bison bison bison
GCACACTCAGCCCCAAGACTCAGAGCGAAGCGTCAGAGACCCCCTACGAGCGCTCTGCACGACCGTCCGTGGCTGCCTTACGGCCACGTTCCCGCTGGACCCGGTAGCACAGAGGTGGCCCTGCGGGTGGTTCCGAGTGCCGGGCCCACGTCTTCGTCCCGCCCAGGCTGGTGTGGCCGTGTGTGCCCCCCAGCGACTCCCAGGGGAGGCCCTGGCGCTCAGAGGTGCCCAGCAGGGCCCAGGGTCTGCACGGCAAGGGTCACGGTCTACGTGTGTGCCTGGACCTTAGATGGGGTGAGGGGTGGAGGCTCCCAGGGCCAAGTCTTGGGTCCAGGACCCCCGAGGGGCACCTCCACCCCAGGCTGTCCCAGCAGGCTCCAGTCCTGGGCTGGGCCAGGCCGGAGGGCCGCATCCACGCTGGTCCCTGCTCCCTCCTTCCCGTCCTGCTGCGCTTTGCCCAGGAGCAGCCCCTGCCGCTGCAGGCCCCGTGCAGCGGCCGTGTGCTCTCTGTGGGGGACCCTGGGGTGCAGGGGGCGCACGGGAGCCACAGCCAGCTGCCCCTCTGCTTGAGCCCTGCCCACTTCATGGGGACCCCCTTTGGTTCCTGGAGAGGACAGCGATCTCGCCGTCTCTGTGTTTCCTGGACCCCAGAAACAAATGTCCACAGTTGGGTCTCTTAAAAAGACAGGAGTGAACTAGGTGCCAGTTCTGGAGGCCAGAGATCTGCAGTGTGAAGTCGGTGGGGCAGCCTCCCTCGGGGGCTCCAGGGAGGGTCCCTCCTGCCCCTCCCAGCCTGGAGAACAGGGTCACGGCCCAGCCCAGCAGCAGGTGGATAGTCCGGAGGGGCGCCGCCTCGGGTGGCCTGGGGGCGGGCAGGGGCCCCCGGGGAAGTGCAGGCCCAGTGACCCCGCTGTGGGCGCCTCACGCCTCTTCCCGGCCCAGTGACCCCGCTGTGGGCGCCTCACACCTCTCCCTGGCCCAGTGACCCCGCTGTGGGCGCCTAACGCCTCTCCTGCTCCATCCCCACCGCCCTCTCCTCTCCTCTGTCTGCCTCTGACAGGGACTCAAGTCACTGGAGGCGGGGCCCATCTTAGTCCAGCCTGATCTCTTCTCCAGACCCATCACTGAACTACCCCTGTAAAGACACCGTTTCCCTGGGAGGCGCCATCTCTAGGTTCCAGGGATGAGGACTTGGGCCCCTGGTCTGGGGTCCCTATCCAGCCCGCTGCTCAGGCCAGTGTGGGGAGGGGCGGCTCTCCTTTCAATGCCTGCAGGGCACATGCGGGTTATTAAACGCAAGTCTGCGGGCATGGATATTTGTTTGGTTTCAAATCAAAGTCTTTCTTGGGTTGCCGAGTTGTCCACGGCGCCCGGGGGGCAGGGGTAGTCTCTTCCCGACTAGTTGGGGTAGGGGGCAGCCCTGTGCACAGCTCCCGGCTTGAGTGGGCAGCTGACTGGCCAGTGAGGACCGTGTGCAGGGTTGGAGGTGCGTTTCTGTTTTTTGGTTCTCAGGTCCGGGAGGGGCTGGGCCCTGGGTGTGCCGGGGCCACGACTCCTGCCTGGGGCGGGTGGCCGGCAGCCCACGGGCTGTGGCGGTGTGACGGCTGAGCCCAGGCCAGCCGGAGCGCGGCCACGTGCGGCCATCCCAGCCAAGGGGCTTTCGTCTGGAATTGCCCCTCGGGTACGCAGTGATTTTGGCGGGGTGGGGGTGCTGGCCTGGGTCGCGCTGGGCACTCAGGATCTGTGTTGAGCCTAGCAGTGGCGGGGGGCATCTCCACCCGGGCTGGCAAGAAGGGGTCCAGAGAGACCCCACGGAGTTTCAGGCAGGCCCTCCCCTGCCCAGACGCTGTGGGAGCGGGCCCCTCCTGAGCCTGGCGGAGGCCTGCAGGCTTGTTCCATGGAAACAGTGAGCAGGAGACCCGCGTCCCAGCCCAGTCGGGCTGATGCCACGCTGGAGGTCTGCCTGGTGGCATGAGGCAGCTTACACCGACCTTTGGGTCCCCTGGGAGGATGGTACCCAGGGACCCACAGGCCAGGACTCTAGGGCACTGTGATGACTGTTAATCCTCTGGAGCCCCAGAATTCTGCACTTCAGTTGGTAGAGATAATCCCACAAGCTAGTTTCCCTGAGCACCCGCCGCCTCCTGCAGAGCCCAGGCTCCCGGTTTGTAGTTAGTGCTCCCTGGAGGCTGTGTTTGAGGCCATGTCTCAGGAACTGGGACGTGCAGGTTGTCCCCGGGAGTCAGCCACACCATTGCACCCTTCCCGCCCGTGTTCAGCAGTGAGCGTTTGCAGCTGAGGTGGCAGGGTCTCGGGGGGAGCCTGGGACCCTGGCTGGCATCGTACCGCAGGGCCTCAGTGCTCGAAGTGAGGCTGGATTGCAGCAGAGTCTGCTCAGGTCGCGGGTGCTGGTGTGGAGCGTGTGGGGCAGCCCTGGCCTCTAAAGTCGCCCCTGCCTGCCACTCCCCTGGATGGCCCCCACGAGGAGTGTGTGTTCTGCATGGGAGTCCTTCTGGTGGCTGAGGGTCTGCAGAAAGATCCCGCCTGTCACAGACGATGCCAGGTTACTCTCCTGGCTCACAGAATAAGATTCAGAGAGGTCTTTCTGGCTGGGGAGTGTCTTCTGGGATTCCGTGAGAGCGAAGGTGGATTTCTGCACTTGGGTTCGCAACAACCAGCTGGCAGGTGTGGGACGGCACGAGGTGGGCGTGGGGTCCACGTGGAGGGGACGCGGGGCTCAGGCAGGCCGCTAGCGGCCATGGTGTGAGGTGGCATCACATGACACCTTGGAAACGGAGGGTGGGATGACGGAAGAGCTGAACTAAGACGTGGAGTCTGAGCCGGAGCTGGTGCCTGGGGTGGAGCGTCTCATCCAGGCAGAGGTAGGGTGCTGGCAGAGTGACAACCACGAATAGGACTGTCACCATGAATCTTCACCATCCACCCCCTCCACCAGGGCCTGGGCCTGAGGCCACCACCTCTGAGATGGCTTCCTTGACTTCCCCAGGCAGAGTTATTCACTTGGTCACCTGGGCATCTCCTGAGGAATCAATGAGTGCTTGAGATTTGAGGTCAAAGACACGATTTACTCATCTTTGTGTCCATAGGCTCATTATAGACTTGCTAAAAATCCTAGTTGAAAGGGTGAAAGAATGAGTAATCAGAAGACTGCCTTCAGAGGGAGACGCTGGTGAGCCTTTGACAGAGACCCAAGACTGATGGCGATGGTGGTGATGTTAACGACGGGGATGGGGGTGATTGTGGTAACAGGTGATGATGAGAGTAGTGATGGTGATGGTGGTGAGGATGTTGGGGATGGGGATGGTGGTGAGGATGAAGACAGTGGTGATGGTGGTGGTGGTGATGGTGGTGGTGGTGAGGATGTTGGGGATGGGGATGGTGGTGTGGATGAAGACAGTGGTGATGGTGGTGGTGGTGAGGATGTTGGGGATGGGGATGGTGGTGAGGATGAAGACAGTGGTGATGGTGGTGGTGGTGATGGTGGTGGTGGTGAGGATGTTGGGGATGGGGATGGTGGTGTGGATGAAGACAGTGGTGATGGTGGTGGTGGTGAGGATGTTGGGGATGGGGATGGTGGTGAGGATGAAGACAGTGGTGATGGTGGTGGTGGTGATGGTGGTGGTGGTGAGGATGTTGGTCTTGGTGGTGATGGTGATCTCAGAGGAGATCAGTGAGCAGTCCTGAAAAGAGGTCTTAGTTCCCTGCCCAGGAATTAACCCTGGGGAACCTGGATGAAAATCAAGAGTTCTAGCCAGTAGACCACCAGGGACTAGAGGCTAGAAGCAAAGGGCCTTGGCTCTTGCCCCTGTTTGAAAGCAAGAATGTTTCAAGGAGGCAAAACCTGTAAAAACAGGCACAAAGTTTATTATTAGAGACACAACACAGTGTGTGGGAGAGCACGCAGGAAAGCAGTCTGTCTAACTCAGGAGCAGGGCAGAGACACACCCCAGGAGAGGACTGCAGGAGCCCTGAGTGAGGAGCAGGGCAGCATGGAGGCGATGGAAATCACCTCTATGGGACAGTCCTCCCGCTCTCCAACTTTGCCAAAGCTTATCTTGCTTCTTTCTTCATGGACCTGACCGGCCCCCAGGCCCTCTCCTAGATGCACGCGCTATGTTTTTCTGAGATGTATCCCACCACAGAGGGCCATGAGTGCATGTCCACACTTATTCTGGGGTGGGCCCCCTCTCTTTTGACCCCCAAGAAGCCTTCTGCAGGTGCAGACAGGAAAGTCTTTCTTGAACTCAGCTGTGAACACCTTATCTTTTTGCTTTAGCAGAGCTCAGCTTTTGCCACTAGTTTTGTCCTTGGAGTGTCTGGGTGAGAGCAAAGGCTCAGGTTGACTCCACTTGACAAACACTAGGTGTCCGGGCAGAGGCCCACTGTCTCCTGCCTCAGTGGTGGTGGTGGTGGTGGTGGTGGTGATGGTGGTGCTGGTGATGATGGTGATGATGATGGTGGTGGTGGTGATGGTGATGGTGGTGATGTGGTTATTTTGGTGGTGATTTTGGTGGTGGTGATGGTGGTGGTGGTAACGGTGGTAGTGAAGGTGATGGTGATGGTGGTGGTGATGGTGGTGGTGGTAGCAGTGGTGGTATAGTTGGTGGTGATTTTGATGGTGGTGGTGATGGTGGTTATTTTGGAGGTGATTTTGGTGGTGGTGATGATGGTGTTGATGGTGTTGGTGGTGATGGTGGTGATTTTGGTGGTGATTTTGGTGATGGTGATGGTGTTCATGGTGATAGTGATGGTGGTGGTGATGGTGATGGTGGTGATGGTGATTAGTTTGGTGGTGATTTTGGTGGTGATGGTGGTGGTGGTAATGGTGGTTGTGGTGATGATGCTGGTAATGGTGGTGGTGGTGATATTTTTGATGGTGGTGATGGTGATGGTGATGGTGGTGGTGATTGTGGTGGTGGTGGTGATGGTGGTGGTGGGGGGGGGGGGGGGGTGGGGGTGGTG
>NW_011480871.1:22266-24123 GCF_000754665.1 Bison bison bison
TGTGGTTATTTTGGTGGTGATTTTGGTGGTGGTGATGGTGTTGATGGTGATGGTGGTGATGGTGGTAGTTGTGATGGTGGTGGTGGTGATGGTGATGGTGGTTATGGTGGTGGTGATGGTGGTGGATGGTGATGGTGGTGGTGGTGGTGATTGGTGGTGGTGGTGATGGTGGTGGTGATGTGGTGGTGGTGATGGTGGTGGTGGTGATGGTGGTGGTGGTGGTGATTGTGGTGGTGGTGGTGATGGTGGTGACTGTGGTGGTGATGGTGGTGGTGATGGTGATGGTGGTGGTTATTTTGGTCGTGATTTTGGTGGTGATGGTGGTGGTGGTGATAACTGTGGTGGTGATGTAGCAGTGGTGGCTGTGATGGAGGTGGTGACAGTCACGCTTTGTCTAGGCCTCATCGGGGGCCAGTCCTGCCAGGTGTCCTGCATGTTCCATTGCTCTTAGTCACCAGGACACTAATGTGAGGTGGACCTTATTACCCGCCTTGCAGATGCACCTGCGGAGATTCAGTGATGTGCTTAAGGGCACCCAGCTGGTGAGGAGGGGACTCCTGCACCCAGGCCACGTATGGTCACTGCCTCACCCCTCCATGCCTCGTGCCCAGGCTCGTGCTTCTTCCTCTGTGGAGCTTGTCATGACACATGTGTCCCCGCCGTGTGGTCAGCCCAGCACCCACAGGCTTGCTGCCCTGAGGGTCCAGAGAAGGGGAGGACGGGCTGGCTTTCCTCGCATGCCAGCCAGGCTGGGCTGCTCACCTAGTGTAGCTGGTGGGGAGAGGACGTGAGCCCCAGCCTTTATGGAGTCGGGTGGGCCTGTGAGCCAGCCTGGCCCCTGCCTTGGTTCTGGTGCCCTACCCCTGGTCTGGAGTTCACAGAGCTGACCCTTGAGTCACTGCAGCCAGTTTCAGGTTCGAGGAGGCTGGGTCTTGACCGTTCCTCGCCGCCCCTGCCCCAGCCCCTTTGTGGAGACTCAGGTGAGGCACCCAGACCTGCGTCAGCACAGGTGTGAGGAGACCCAGGGGTGGGGGGCACAGGTGAGAACTGGACTGGAGCCAGGGTCGCCATGCAATGGGGGGAGGGTCACAGGCGTGGTCCATCAAGGGCCCTGGGGGGCAGCAGGAATCCAACCACATGGAAATATTTCTTCACCACTCACTCACCTGAATGGTGTCCATTTCACTCTCTCACTCCAAGGATGCTGCGAATACCATGGAAAGAATTATCGAAAGCCCCTCTGGCTTGGGCCCTTCCTTTTCCATTGTGTGGCCCAGGATGCAGGGTGTAAAGTGTGACTTGCTGGGGCTAGGAGAGCTTGAGCAGGAGGAGGGCACTCGGGAGGCCTTTCTTGTGGGAAGTCTCCCAGGACGTCAAGGGGGTGACTCGCCGAAGCCCCCTGCCTGCCCTGTGTCCCCTGGGCCAGTCCCACGTGTCAGACAAAGCAGGCTCCCCTGAGGACGAACGCTCTGAGGGGTGGGCAGGGACCCCGTGCACACGCGCGTGCCTGCCGCACCTCTCTCACTCGGAAGTGGACTCGGACTGGGCTGCCCTCATTCGGGCCAGACGTGGCCGGAAGTGTGGCCGGTGCCTCTCCCTTGCTATCGCTCTCTGGGCAGCTCAGCCCTCCTGCAGCCTCGGACAGGAGGCGTCCTTCCGTCCTCTCAAGTGATCCCATGTCTCCATTTATGCGTGGGAAGCGCTCCGGCTAAAATCAGCTGCAAGAGCCACAGGAGAAGCCAAGTGCGTGGCCGGAGCCCCGGGGCCCGTCTTCTTTGGCCGAGGAGGGCTCGTGGTGCCCAGCAGTCCCCGGGGGGGCACGGCTTTATTGAAGGAGGGGGTGCAGGGTGAGATGGC
>NW_011480871.1:24928-26858 GCF_000754665.1 Bison bison bison
GGCACCTGCCCCGTGGAAGGCTGCCTGGAAGGGGCGGCAGTGCTGTTTACAGGAGCTGGAAACCCAGGTTGGCATAGGCGTGGGACTCGCCATGTGGCCCCAAGGAGACCAGGCTGCTCTGAGTGGGCACCACCGGGCAGTGGCTCAGGAGCCCCTACTAGTGCCCTTGGGGGAGTGACTGCCCCCGAGCCTCAGTGGGTGCACCTGTGACATGGGGCTGGAAGAGAAAGCAGAGCCAGCTCCCTCAGGGGAAGGCCGTGGGACTGGGCTGGGGACGGGAGGGGCAGCGGCTCCCCCGGTGGGCACTGGGGGGGAATCCACCACCTCTGGGCCTGGGCGGCTGGTCCGGACAAGGTGGGGGGTCCATGCTGCAGCCTGGGCTGGGCTGTTGCTGATGGAGGAGACGGAGTCGCAGTCCCGCCCCCCCCGACGGCCCCCGGAGGTCAGCCGCCTGCTCTGGGCTGGGCCGCACTGACTTCATGGATCCTGAGGTCTGTGAGAACCAGGGGGCCCTGTCAGGGGGTGCAGTGGGGCCCGTGCCCCTGTGGGTCCCGTGCCCCTGTGGGTCCCAGGGAAAATGCTGCCGTCAGGGGCTCACAGGCCGAAGGGGGAGTGGGCGGGCGGGATTCGTCAGTAGCTCGCTGTGCAGGGCGTGCACTGCTGCTCCGGGCTCTGCGGGATGGCTGCGGGGAGCCGGGGTGGGGGGAAGTGCAGGGAGGGGGTAGTGAGTGTGAGTAAGCGAACCCCACCCCTGTCACTGCAGGGACTTCAGTGGGGCAGAGGTGGCCCAGTGGGGCCCCCTGGTGAGTGCTCACGGCATCGTGGACGAGGGGGTCAAGGGCCAGACAGTGCCAGAGTCACCAGGCAAGGAGGTCCGCGGCACGACCTTCCTGGTTCGATCCCCCAGCCTCCGTTTCCCCATCGATAATCAAGGCTGTGGTGAGATTCAGGAGAGACATGTCCGGGGTGGGGGGTGCCCAGCTGTGGCCAGGCACAGGGTGGACCCCATCACAGGGCCAGCGTCCCCAGATTTGGGGCTCTTGGGCTGATCCGCTGCTGGGGCCAGGGGACCCACCCCCACTGACATCAGATTCGGTCTGTGAAATGAGACAGGTTTACTGTATCGGGGACTTTGACTTTCTCAGAAAACTTTGTAAACTCTCAACTCACATCTTTGGGGGCAGCCCAATGTTGAAACCTGCTGAAGACCCCTAGCCCCTCCGTGGAGAGGCTGAGAGGGGCGGGGGGCACTGGAGGCCAGTGGAGGGGGCTGTCCTGCTGACACTCTCAAGGCCCTGAGGGTCTGCGGCCCCTGGCATCTTCCGCGAGAGCTGCCGTGAAGACCCCAAGGGGCAGATGGTGGACCCCTGCCCTCTGAAGGACACGCCCACAGAACAAGCCGGTGTGAAAACCCATCCAAGGACTTGGCGAGGGAAATGATTTTTCAACACGTATGGGCATTTGCAGGGGAGGGTGGATGCCAGAAATGAAGGGGACTTCACGCTGGGGCGTGGGGGCCTCGACTGGTCACATGGTCACTGCCGCCACCCGGGGAGGGAGTGGGCAAGGTGGGGACAGGCCCGCCCGAGGGCCGGGTGAGCAGGAGCATCCCAGGGCCTGGGGTGCGCAGCGGCGTCTCTGTTGGGCTGGGCCTGTGTGTGGGTGTGGACGGCTGAGCCCCTGGCCTCCTCACCCCCTGGTGCGGGGCCGCAAGCCCGGGTGCTGGGCCAGGCGCCTTGGGACACAGAGATGCTCTGGCTATGTCCACAGCCCCGGGACCGGGGCTTTCTAGGGAGACAGGAACTGTGATGAGTGTGCCGGTTGCTCCGTCAAGGGGTCACCCTCTGCCTGGGGTCACGGCTGCCCCCAAAAGGCCTTGAGCCTCTTTTCCCCGTAGCTTCATTTGGAAGCGTATATAGTGACGCTGGTG
>NW_011480872.1:0-909 GCF_000754665.1 Bison bison bison
AGCATCATTGAAATAATTTAGCAAAAATAAGTGTCTAATACTAGTAGTATATGAATGTAATTGTCCGTTTTAAAGTTAAGAAACTAATAAATATTGTAATAATTACCTATAAGTCCTATTAAAGGAAATAAGTGTGATTATATATACTCATATTAAACTTTGTGCAAAGTCTATGTTGATTTTTATATTATTTGAAATAGAAAACTGATAAACATGACTCAAAATTTTTAAGAATAAAATAAATCCATTTGTTTCTTTTAATTTGTCCATAGGCACTGCAGACTGGGTCTAATTGAAGGCAACGCCAAATTTCACAGATGTGACAGAATTTGTTCTTCTGGGGTTGACCAGTCATCATGAGCTTCAAGGTCTCTTTATTGTGGTGTTTCTAATAGTTTACATGATCAGTCTGATAGGGAACATTGGTATGATTATTTTGATCAGCATCAGCCTCCAGCTTCAGAGTTCCATGTACTTTTTCTTGAGTCATTTGTCTTTTGTGGATGTGTGGTTCTCTTCCAATGTCACTCTGAAGATGCTGGAAAACTTACTATCAGACAAAAACCATTTCCTACGTGGGGTGTTTGGTGCAGTGTTACTTCTTCAGAGCCCTTGTCCACGTGAAAGTATATATCTTGGCTGTGGTGGCCTTTGATCACTACATGGCCATCTGCAGCCCTCTGCTTTATGGCAGTAAAATGTCCAGGACTGTCTGTGCTCGTCTCATCTCTGTGACATACATTTATGGGTTCTCTGTTAGCCTAATCTGCACACTGTGGACATATGGCCTGTACTTCTATGGAAACTTTGAAATCAACCACTTCTATTGTGCTGACCCTTCTCTTATCAAGATTGCCTGTGGAGGGGTCCACATTAAAGAATGCACCATGATTGTTATTGCTGGGATTA
>NW_011480872.1:4809-5632 GCF_000754665.1 Bison bison bison
CCAGAGGTGCCCCTGTAGTTTGGTGAAGGCTTTAGGAGGTCACTTGTAAATGCTGCTGGCTGTAGGGAGGCAGTCTCTTCCTGTGGCTGATGGGCACAGAGCTCTGCAGGTTTGTCCTTTGCATGGATGTTCTTGTTTGTGGAAATCCAGCTCGGAGCCATCTCCTGATGTGTAAGAACTTTCCAGACTAGACCCCTAGGCAAATCCCTTTGGGCCAGGGAATCCTTCCTTCATTGTATTTATCTGTTTGACTGAAAAGCACCAATGACATATTTTTCTTTAACTCTGGTCTATCGTCCAGGCCTTGGAGTAATATTTCCCATCCGTCTCAATAGGCTTGGGTTCCAGGAATTAATTATAGTCAGTTGTCCATGATTCTACAGATGAGGACACTGAGGGTGGAGGACTGTCTAAGGGAGAATGGGAGATCCTTCCAGGAACCCTGGCTCCTGGGTTTTTAATGAGCTTCCTACCCAGCATGGTCATTGACTGGCAAGTGTTGACATTGAGAATAAACTATTGGTGGAAATGTAAAAGGCTTTTTTAAAGACTGTGCCTACCAGCTGTGCATCTTATGGAGTATTTAATTTCCTCCCCAACCCTTGGAAAGTGCTGGCCACAGGGCAGATGCTTCATAATTTTTATTGAACAAGTTCAATTTCACACAATTATATCCATAGTGTCAGCAACACTATGAGGTATATTAGAACAGTGATCATCATAGTTGGTACTTCACGGATCAGTAAAGAAAGAAAACTTTTTCTTAGGAAGGCTGTAACAATTGCTAAGTTTTAAGTTTATCCCACAAGGATATTAAAAAAAA
>NW_011480872.1:9273-12548 GCF_000754665.1 Bison bison bison
GGTGCGCTTCTCCACTCTCTTCTCTTTGAGTCTTTGGGTTGACATGCCCTCACGCTTCGAGGATGGATTCTCCTGCTATCTTCTAAATAAAATAGAGCTGTAACACTGAATTGCCTAAGAGCTATAACATGGTTTGTCCAAGACCCGAGAGCTGTGATGTGTTGAGGGCTTTAATATCTGTTGCTCCAAATCTTTGTTTTGATGAGACAAAGAACCGAGGAACATACACTTGCGTGACATCTATGGTGCCGTGACTCAGGTTTAACCAGGCTGAAACAACCTCCGTATGGAAGAGGCCAAGCAGAGCAGGAGCCCAACTCAGCAAAGCTCCCACACTAGAGGCGGAAGGTGAAGAAACCCAGTGCAGGGGAAGGCCCATCATGGGACAGTGAAAAACGAACTCAGCAGAAAGCTCATGTGGCCCAGTCTCAGATTCCAGAAGACCTCCGGTTAAGGTAAGCGGTCCTTGCTCCTAAAGCTGGAGGGACCTTTACAATTTCTCATTTCTTGTTTCCTTGAACCTCCCGCAAACAGGCGGGTGGCAGGGGCCGCAATTAGGGACTCTGGAGAGCCTACTCCTCAGCATGTCCCAAAGGCGCTATCTGCTGAGCCCCAGTAGCTGTTACACAAGCCGGTGGGGGTTCTTCTGTCCTTTCTCTTCTCTGTGCCAAGGACCAGACCAAGGAAACTGTGAGTACCGGTCAGATATTTAGCAAATTTTCCAGTGGGCTATGAAGGGGATTCCTTGGCATGGTTTTCCCACTGCTTTTTCCTCCTGTCCTTCAGCTCTCTCCCGGGACTCAAGCCCCGCCAGAACTAATGAAACTCAGGCTCTGATGTCTCATTGCAAAAATTCATTGAGAGATCAAGTGATAAGAGGTGGATTTGTTAGGATCCAGAGAGATGCCACTCTTCAGGGTGTGAACCATTGTCGAGGGCAAGGGCTGGGGCCACGGAATTAGGCCTGGCTAGGTTTTGTGAGGGGGTGGAATTCATATGCTAATGAGCGGGAGGGGCATCCCAACCTTTGGGGAACCACCCACTCCTCCCTCTATTGACTGTGCCTTGGAGCTGTCCTGCCACCTCTGGGTGTGTTTGTTGGTTTCTAGATTGGGGATTAAGGTTTACTTGAATTTGACTTGTCATCTTGGACCCAATTGATTTTAGTTGTCTAACCTTATACCCTTGTGCTATGTCATTCTTTCAAAGGTTGTGCTCTGCCCCCTTCCCTCCTGTTTCATGCTCTTTTCCTGAGCCCCATCCAGACCCACAAGGTTGCCTCTACAATCTTCTGGTGAGACAACCAGAAAATAGCTGGCCTTGGGAGGGAAATACTCTATAATATCCGATCCCCTAATCCTACCCAGTACTGGTCACACTGGAGATCTTGGGGATGCCCAACTCCAGTCTGGGGGTCCCAGGAAGTCATCACGCCTCAACCTGCTCGGGAATCCGCTAGTCCCAGGGGTCCCAGGAGGTCATCACGCCTCGACCTGCCCAGGGACCCAATTCTCAGGAGGCCGTACGCCTCGACCTGCCCAGGGATTCGAGCTCTAGGAGGCTGTCATGCCTCAGCCTGCCTGGGGATCTGCACCCTGAGCCGGGGATGCCTGGCTCTCAGGTTGCAACAGTACTAGGTAGGATGAGCTTACATCATGTCTATTCCCGTCCATGGTGGGCAAACTAGCAATGAGTTACAAACCCCTTAATTCTACCCAGCAGTGGTTATGCTGGAGACCTTGGGGACGCCCAAACTCCAGTCCGGGGGTCCCAGGAGGTCATCACGCCTTGACCTGCCTAGGGATCTGGTCCTTGAAAGGTTGTCACGCCTCAAACTGTTCGGGGATCCGCTAGTCCCAGGGGTCCCAGGAGGTTGTCACGCCTTGACCTGCCCAGGGACCCAATTCTCAGGAGGCCTTCAAGCCTCGACCTGCCCGGGAATTCGATCTCTAGGAGGCTGTCATGCCTCAGCCTACCTGGGGATCTGCACGCTGACCCGGGGACGCCTGGCTCTCAGGTTGCAACAGTTCTGGGTAGGATAAGCTTCAGAAAGACTTACCCCTAAGGAAGTCCACCCATGGAAATAAAAGGAAGCCTATTAGTTGTGGGACTGTGCCCAGTCTCAGCAATAACTCAGGAGCCCAATGAGAACCCCATTGCCTTTATGGAAAGGCTAAAAGAGGCACTCCAAAAGTTTACCAATCTGGACTTAGACTCTTACGAGGGACAGGTGATTTTAAAGGACAAATTCCTGTCCCAATGTGCATCAGATATCAGAATTAAGTTACAACAGCTACAACAGCTGTTGTAGAGGACCCTGCTACCTCTTTAGATGAGATAGTCCAGAGAGCCACCAATACCTTTTATAATGGAGGACAGGAGAAGGAGGCCAAGGCCCAGAAGAAGGAGAGAAAGAAAGAGACAAGGCATACCCAGGTGCTGTCCACCCTCCAGAGAAGCCCTATGGCAAACCCCGAGTCCTTGAAGGACAAGGCACGAGACAAATGCCTGATCTGTAGACAGGCGGGGCATTGGGCCAAAGAGTGTCCAAACCGTGACAAGTCTCCTAGAAAGGCTTGCCACAAATGCCATCAACTGGGACATTGGGCGACACTCTGCCCTCAGAACCCAAGAGCCTCAAGGTCAAGCACCAAGCCTACCCTCACGATGGTTCAAGAGAACTGAAGCGGCCCACTCCAGGAAGTCTGCCTTTCACAGATAACCATTACGGGGCTGGAGCCAAGGGTGCAACTGCATGTGGCAGGTAGGTCCGAGAATTTCTTGGTTGACACAGGGGCTACCTAATCTGTCTTGATCTCCTACTCCAGAGCCTTCTCCTCCCAAATCTGTACCATTTTGGGTGCTACAGTAAAAGTAACTACTAAAAGATTCACCCGAGCACTTCTTTGTTGCTGGGATGGACAAATATTTTCCCACCAGTTTCTGGTGGTCCCTGAGTGTCCTACTCCCTTATTGGGAAGAGATATACTCACTATAAACTGGGGACCACCCTTGTGATGGGAAGTCTTTCAGCCCCTAGAGTTCTACAGCTCCTGGTTACTACTGAAGAACCCATTACACCTTCAATAGAGAGGGACCAAAAACGATGGGAAGACAAAATTAACCCCCAGGTGTGGGACCAGGGGATTCCTGGACAAGCCCACCAAGCTGAACTGGTCATCACTGTCCTCCGAGATCCCACTCGGTTTCCTAACCAGAAACAATATCCTCTCAAAAGAGGCTTGGAGGGACTACAGCCTTTAATAAATTCCTTG
>NW_011480872.1:14067-16161 GCF_000754665.1 Bison bison bison
ACAAAACCCTGAGAGGGATTGTCAGAAGATCCCCTGACCAATCCTGAGGAAATCTGGTACACTGTTGGAAGCAGCTTTGTCTTGGATGGAAAAAGAAGAGCCAGGGATGCAGTAGTCTTCAATTTTGAGACCACAGAGGCTAAGCCTCTGCCACCAGGTCAACAAGCTACAACATGCAGTGCCATTTCAACAAAGACATAAAACTACAGCCGACCAGGGAAATATCACACACCCTTAGATGGACACCACTATAAGGACTCTGAGGCTTGAGACTAGCAAGAGGGGGAGGCCCAATATCCCTCGCCGTCATGGTTCAGCAGAAAGTAGCCAGAAAGACCTCTACGCCCCTATTCCCAAAGAATTGGGCCTCCTATCTCTTGAGGGGGGAATGTTAGGTAGGTAGAATAGGGAAAAGGAGTCCAAAATGGCGGTGGCTAAAAGACAAGGAAGGGAAAAGCCCACGAAAATAGAACAAAGGAAGGTCAAAGGAAGGTCCGAGGACCAGAGTGAAGACTTCAGGTAGAACAAACAGCACTTCTGGCTAAGCCCAATTTGCATAGGGCAGGCCCAGGAGGAGGAAAAAACATAAAAAGAGGAGCCAAAGTGCTTTCTCGCTCTCTTTCTCTCCTGCATGCATGCACTCTTTCTCTCTCTCTCCCTCCCCTGCGTGCTTCTCCACTCTCTTCTCTTCCGAGTCTTTGGGTTGGCATGCCCTCACACTTCGAGGATGGATTCTCTTGCTATCTTCTAAATAAAATAGAGCTGTAACACTGATTTGCCTAAGAGCTATAACACAGTTTGTCCAAGACCCGAGAGCTGTGATGTGCCGAGGGCTTTAATGTCTGTCACTCCAAATCTTTGTTGTGACGAGATAAAGAACTGAGGAACATACACTCGCGTGACATTTACCACCGGGCCATCAGGGACATTTCCTGTTCCCTTTTATTAGAGAATGATATTTAAAGCATACATGTAGGAACTAAATATGCTCAGCTGACAATACATGGGTATATATATACATGTATTCCAGTTTACCTTTGAACATATTCAGTTAAAGGTAATTTGTAATGATGTCTCCAACCGGATCCACCATGACATGGATATTGTAACCTTTCCTTTTGTTTATCTGTAACTTCCCATTCCAATGGTAAGATACCTGGCTTCCACCACATGTCATGTATAGAATTCAATGCTTGTCCCATGTGGTTACTAAAAAAAACCTGTCAGACTGTCTTCCAAAGGGGGCTCTGCGTGCATGCCACTAGTATCTTGAGTATGTTTTGTATGATAGTTTACTATCAGTATACCCTCAGTGGCTGGGTGTCTATTTCAATCATTACCAATTATGAATGGGATTGTTTGCTCTAGCGTTCTTGGACAATTTGAGTACAGATTCTTTGTCAGATATGCATTTTTAAGGAAAATGATTTTATTTATTGTTGGCTGAGTTGTGTCTTCGTGTGTGGGCTTTTCTCTAGTTGTGGTGAGCATGGGCCATAACTAGTGGTGTGTGGGCTTCTCACTGCAGTGGCTCCTCTTGTGGGGCACAGGCTCACGGGCTTCAGAAGTTGCAGTATGTGAGCTTGGCATTGTGGCTTCCAGGATCTAGAGCACAGGCTCGGCAGTTGTGGCACATGGGCTCCGTAGCATGTGGGATCTTCCCATAGCAGGGATCCCACCTGCATCTCCAGCACTGGCAGGTGGATTCTTTACTACAGAGCCACCAGGGCATATTTTAGATTTTAGTTTTCCACACATGTATCTAGTGAAAGAGGCCAGGATCAAGAGGCCTGGCAGCTGGGAATCCTCAGCCACAGTTCTGGCTGTGCTATCAAAAGCTGTGGGGCTTTTGGTGAGCGCCTCAATTTTCCTGGGACTGTTTCCTCCCCTCAGAAATGCCCTGCTGTTGGACTGTAGCCCACCAAGCTCCTCTGTTCCTGGGATTTCTGAGGTCAGAATACTGGAGATGGTGCCATTTTCTTCTCTGCTGCTGCTAAGTCGCTTCAGTCATGTCTAACTCTGTGCAACCCCATAGATGGCAGCCTACCAGGCTCCTCTGTCCCTGGGATTCTCCAGGCAAGAACACTGGAGCTG
>NW_011480872.1:16261-18921 GCF_000754665.1 Bison bison bison
GGAGTGGGTTGCCATGTCCTTCTCCAATGCATGAAAGTGAAAAGTGAAAGTGAAGTCACTCAGTGAAGTCGTGTCTGACTCTTAGCGACCCCAGGGTTGCAGCCTTTCAGGCTCCTCTGTCCATGGGATTCTCCAGGCAATAGTACTGGAGTGGGCTGCCATTGCCTTCTCTGATTTCCTTCTCTACAAGCTAGTGTTTTGAAGATATTTTCTCCTGGATATTGCTTTTGATGAAGGAAGGGGGATCCCTTCCAGGGCTTGAGAGTAGGTTCTTGTCTGACACTTCGAAATGAGTTGTCTGAGGAGAGGAGTGCCATCCAAGTGAGAGGCTTTATTGGGAAGGGATGCTGGGGCAGAGGGTAAGAGGGTGAGGGAAACGGAAAGAACTGCTCTGCCATGTGGTTCACAGTCTAAGATTTTATAGTCATTGGGTTAGTTTCTGGTTCGTCTCTTGCCAGTCATTCTGAATTGGGATCCTTCCTGGGGGCACACGCATCATTCAGCTGAGATGGATTCCAGTGAGGAGGATCCTGGGAGGTTGGTAGGACCTCTGAACTGGAGTCTCCCATCTCCTTTTGACCTCTCCAGAATTCTGGTTGGTGGTAGCTTGTTAGTTCCTTGTTCCTTACCAGGACCTCCTGTTGTAAGATGAGTCCAGCAAGTGTTTTCTTTTCTCGGTTGCCTGGCAAGGGTGGGTTGTCAGTGGTTCATTTAACAGTTTGTTTTCGGTTCTCTCGAGTAAGGTCCTCCACAGAGTAAATGTATAAAATTATAAAAGTCAACGTTTTAAATAATTTATATTTATAATTCAGTAAGTTGGCTTTTTTGTCGTGTTAGAACTGATCACCAGACCAAAGGTCATGTAGATCTTTTGTTGTTTTCTAAAATTTTTATAGTTTTTTACATGGAATTGCCTTGTTGCAGTTTGTGTTTATGTTCATTTCATATGTTTTATTTTTAACAGTTATTTATGTTTAGTTGGTTGATCATTGCTTTACAATATTGGTTTGATTTGTCATACATCAATATGAATTAACCATAGGTGTACCTTTGTCCCTTTGCTCTTGAATCTTCCTCCCACGTCCCACCCATTCCCACCTCTCTAGGTTATTACTGAGCCCCAGTTTGAGTTCCCTGAGTCATACAGCAAATTCCCACTGGTTGTCTATTTACAAATGTTGGTGTACGTGCATCCATGCTGCTCTCTCCATTCATCTCACCCTCTCCCTCTTGTTCCCCACCCTTGTCTGTAAGTCTGTTCTCTATGTCTGCATCTCCATTGCAGCTATGTGAACAGACTAGTCAGACCCATCCTTCTCGATTCCATGTTTTTCTCCTTTTGACTGACTTTCCTGTTTAATACACTCTAGGTTCATCCCCTTCCTTAGAAGTGAGTCAAATGGGTTCCTTTTTATGGCTGCATTCCATACAGGCTCTCATTGTTCCCTAGCCATGTTTTGAGGAGAGTCATGGAGCTATTCTGCTCCGTTTCAGTTTGGGCTTCCAGTCTGAGTGCTCACAGCAGAACTGTTTCTGGGTGAGCCCTCTGAGGTCTGTGAGCGCGGGGCTGCCTGCTCTTCTCTGGCGGCCTGTAGGGGGCGCCAAGACCCACTCTGACCCGCGGGCGCAGGACGCTTTGCCTTCAGACTGGGCTCGGTGACCAACTGGCGGGAGCTGTGTCTCCTCAGGACCGCCAGGACTCGGGCTTCTGGATAACGGGGCTGCATCCAGGCTGAGAGGAGCAGGGTTGCCTCAGTGCCCACCAGCAGGGAGGCGCTGCAAGAGGGAAAAATGAGGACGAAGTAGACGTTTCCTGTGTCCAGCTGAGGGCTGACTGGAGGTCCATCTCAGAGGACTCAGGGGGGAAAGAGCTCCATGTGCAAAACGGTGGGTTTTTAGTTAGATTTCTGTTAGATTATCTAGAGGATGACCAGTGATGTTCTTTAGTGTAGGTGGCCAGTTTTCCTGTCACTGTTTCTTCAGAAGACTGTCCTTTCCTCTTTGCTCGTTCCTGGTTTGATTTTCACGAACTGACCACGTACATGTGGGTTCATTTCTGGGCTCTCTATTCTTTCCTGGAGTCCATGTGTTTGTGTTTCTGCCAGTTCCTCACTGTGGTGGTTACTACAGGTCCGTGATGTAGTTTGAAGTGGGAGAGGAAGATGCCTCCAGCTGTGTTCTTCTTTCTCAGAGTCTTTTTGTCCGTTTAAGGTCCGTTCAATATTAGCAGTCTAATATTAGGAATATTTCTATTTCTGTGAAACATGCCATTGAATATTATTTTGTGATTGCAGTCAGTGTATTTGTTGATGACTTTTGTTGGAATGGACATTTTAATTCCTCATTGTTCCTGTGCGTGAGCGTGGAATAGTTTTCTGTTTGTTTGTGTTTTCTTTGGTTTCTTTATCAGTGCTTTCTAGTTTTCTGACTACTGGTCTTTTTATGTCCTTGATTAAGTTTGTTGCCAGATGTTTTATTCTTTTGGATGCAATTATAAGTGGGATTTTCTTAATTTTTGTTTCTGATTGGTGTTAGTGTATACAAACGCAAGTGAATTTTGTATATTGATTGCGATTCTAAGTTGTAGTATTTTATATGATTGTCAATTGATCGGAATTTTTAAATTTTACTGAATGTAGTCTAACAACTTTTTTGTGAAG
>NW_011480873.1:0-945 GCF_000754665.1 Bison bison bison
TTGAAAGCCATACCTGTCAAAATAGGGAAACATTCAGTTTTAACCAGGACCCAACTCTTAGGCTTATAGTGCAAGGAATTATGAAGTTAAAATGCAACACATTTATTTATCTGGGGCTTTCCCTGGTGGCTCAGGTGGTAAAGCATCTGCTTGCAATGTGGGAGACCTGGGTTCATCCCTGGGTCAGGAAGATCCCTTTGAGAAGGGAATGGCAACCCACTCCAGTATTCTTGCCTGGAGAAATCCATGGATAGAGGAGCCTGGAATGAGCAGCAGTTAAGTTGCTTTATGTGTCAGGTGTGGTTTTAGGCATGGATGAAAAAAGCTTAGATTAAGGCAGCACCCTTGGGACTTCAGCATCTGAGAATAGAAAGATCTAGAGAAAAAAGTGTACTGAGGCACAGAGGCCTTTAACAGGAGTAGGTACAGAGTACAGAGAGGTGTGACAGAGAAAAGAGGTATTTGGTTTGAGGATTTGGAAGGGGATAGGAAGGTCTTTACAGAGGGATTATCTTTGAGCTTAGGATTCCCCCCCCCCCAGTTTTATTGAGAAATTGACATAGAGACATCACATTAAAAGTTTAAAGTATATAGCGTGGTGGTTTGATTTACATATGTTGCATATTTTTAAAAAAATACCTTGACTGGGGCTTAATTTACATACCATACTATTAGAGCCACTTGCTTTAGGTGTACGATTCAATGAATTACAGCTCAACTCCAGAAAAATAAATGACCCAATCAAAAAATGGGCCAAAGATCTAAATAGACATTTCTCCAAAGAAGACATACAGATGGCTAACAAACACATGAAAAGATGCTCAACATCACTCATTATCAGAGAAATGCAAATCAAAACCACTATGAGATATCATTTCACACCAGTCAGAATGGCTGCGACCCAAAAGTCTACAAATAATAAATGCTGGAGAGGGTGTGGAGAAA
>NW_011480873.1:2211-2477 GCF_000754665.1 Bison bison bison
TTTCATGCAAAGATGAGCTCGATAAAGGACAGAAATGGTATGGACCTAACAGAAGCAGAAGATATTAAGAAGAGGTGGCAAGAATGCACAGAATAACTATACAAAAAAGATCTTCATGATCCAGATAACCGTGATGGTGTGATCACTCACTTAGAGCCAGACATCCTGGAATGTGAAATCAAGTGGGCCTTAGGAAGCATCACTACGAACAAAGCTAGTGGAGGTGATGGAATTCCAGTTGAGCTATTTCAAATCCTGAAAGATGA
>NW_011480873.1:4570-7620 GCF_000754665.1 Bison bison bison
ATTAAAAAGCAGAGACATTACTTTACCAACAAAGGTCCACCTAGTCAAAGCTATGGTTTTTCCAGTAGTCATGTATGGATGTGAGAAAGCTGAGAACGGAAGAATTGATGCTTTTGAACTGTGGTGTTGGAGAAGACTCTTGAGAAGTCCCTTGGACTGCAAGGAGATCAACCTGTCAATCTGAAAGGAAATCAGTCCTGAATATTCATTGCAAGGACTGATGCTGAAGCTGAAACTCTAATACTTTGGCCACCTGATGCAAAGAACTTTCACTGGAAAAGACCCTGATGCTGAGAAAGATTGAAGGCTGAGGAGAAGGGGAGGACAGAGGATAAGATGGTTGGATGGCATGACCGCTGTGATGGACATGAGTTTGACTAAACTCCAGGAGTTGGTGATGGACAGGGAAACCTGGCATGCTGCAGTCCGTGGGGTCACAAAGAGTCAGACACGACTGAGCGACTGAACTGAACACCTATGTAACTGCCATCACCTTTGAGAGTTCTCTTGTACCCCTTCCCACTCAGTGCCTGCCCCCTGCTCTCCCAGGAAACCACTATTCAGAATATCAATTTTTCGCTGTTCTAGAATTTTATAAATGCAATCATATAGTATAGTAGTCAGTGGTTTCTGGCTTCTTCCATAATGTTCATCCATGTTGTTGAGTGTGTTTTATTGCTGAGTAGGATTTTTAAGAACTTTAAGTGTCTGTGATTTTTTTTGAAATTGCCTAAGCAATTTATTCAGTATATTCAACAGCTGTTTGAGCCCCTGCTCTGGGAAAGGCATAGCGTGGATGGTGGGGCTACAACCAGGAGCAAGGCATGAATGGTTCTTCCCTGCCTGCAACTTAGGATCTGTTGGGAGGAGGCTGGGACTATAAAAGGTATGAAAATGTTACAACAGGATGTAAACATTCAAGTGGTTTTTTTTTGTTTTGCTACAAAAAGCTTTATTGTTTCCACTTGGTGCAAGGCTTAGGGGAAGTCTCCAGGTGGTTAACAAGCTGCCTAGTGGCTGTAGAAAGGGGCTTCAGGCAGAAACCCTGACACCAGGGGGTCTTCCTGCTGTCAGGGAAGTCGAGAAGGTGGGGATTGCGCTGGCAGAGCCCCGGGCCTACAGGTCCATGAAGGCCGATTTTGGGTGCTTTTCCCTGAGCTCGATGGCTTCCACAGCGTCCTGGGTTTTACCCTGCTCCTTTTGGGTTAGGGTTAAGCATGAGGGAGTGAAAACTAGTAACAGGTTGCCTTACTGGCTCCCTAATGGGAGAGTGAGCTGGCCTCTCAAATGGAATGAGGGTAGGGATAGGTCCAGGGATGCTGAGTACAGGGCCAACACCCTGCTTTTGCTTCCAATTCTTGAGAAGTAGCAGTTGGGTTTTTAGTCTTTTTTCTTATTGTTCATAATTTGTCCCAACTATACATGCATGCAGTTATTTTTAGTTCCTTACAGTTTCTTTGTATTTCATTGTTCCAGAAGAGGAGAGGTTTTGTCCAGGTGGAAGCACTGCAGCAAAGGGCCCCAGGGACCAGTTTCCAGCCTGTTTCAAATTCCTTGAGAAGGTGGCCCATGCACTCCAGAGCCATCGTGGTGGAAATAAGCCCAGAAAGGTGGGTGTAGGAGGCGTGCAGATACATGTTGACTGGGCAGTTGACAGCAGCCTCTACCTGGGTGGCATCATTCTGATGAGTCTGGGAGCTCATGGTTTATCAGTAAGGAGCTAAGCTCAAAAGAAGGTGTTGGCTGGTCTGGAGGCCCAGGATATTGGAGGGTGGACAGGCGTTGGAGGAAGGGGCATCCTTGCATCTATTCCACTCAAACACTGTGGAAGCAAGAGACAGAGCCTCAGGACTGCCCAATGCACTACCTCAGATTTATTTTTTAATTTATTGTGAGTATTTTACTTAAAATAATTTTATTGAGATAAATATTTTATGTCATAAAATTCACTCATTTTATGTGTGCTGAATTGCTTCAGTCATGTCCGACTCTGTGTGACCCTATGCACTGAGCCCACCAGGTTCCTCTGTCCATGGGATTCTCCAGGCAAGAATACTGGAGTGGGTTGCCACGCCCTCCTCCAGGGGATCGTCTCCAATCCAGGGATCAAACCCACATTTCTAACATCTCCTGCGTTGGCAGGCTGGTTCTTTACCACTAGCACCACCTGATTTTTAATAATTTTATAGAATTGTGCCACCATCACCATGACCCAGTTTTAGAACGGTTCCCTTATTCCCAAAAAGTCCCTGTGCCTATTTGCAGTCATTCTCCATCCTCATGCCCCCTAGGCAACTATTTATTTACTCTCTATCTCTGTGTGGTGGTTTAGTCACTAGGTCGTGTCCAACTCTTGGGACCCCATGGACTGTATGTAGCCTGCCAATATACTGGAGATGTAAGAGACTAATATAGTGGTAAAAATTCCATATACCAGTGCAGGGGAAATAAGACTCAGATTTGATTCCTGAGTTGCAAACAATCCCTGGAGTAAGCAAATGGTAACCCAGGTTATAGCCTGGGGGAGGGGTCACAAAGTATTGGACTCCACTAAAGGAACTAAGCACACATACACATGCACACATGCACACACACAAAAGACTTCACCTTTTTACTTGTTGACGGACCTTTAGGGTTTGTCAGGTTAGTTTATTCCCATCTCTCTTGTCTTATGAAGCCTTGAATGACAGACTAATTATAGCTCTGGCAGGACATCTCAACTCATATGTCATAATTGCAGTGATTAAAAAAAAAAACTGGTTACAGTCCTAGTGAACAAGTCTTCTGTTAAACAAGCACTCCCAAGACATGTGAGTAGGTCTTGGCTTTCCTTTTTATACTTCCTGTCTTCCTCTCTTGGTTCTGCCCTGTGTAAAATGCAAATCAGCATACACTCAAAGCCAATCAGGGAAGGGTGTGTGTCTGGGCACATGCAAAATAGAGTTTTTACATTTTCATTTATGTGGGTGTGGACTGAGCATTTTGATTGACAGTTGCAAGTTACATAACAAGAGGCTCTATTGCACATGTCTTTTCCATAATTCAGTCTG
>NW_011480873.1:9826-11763 GCF_000754665.1 Bison bison bison
TGTCAGACTATTTCCCAAAGCAAGCACAACATTGTACAATCCTACCAGCAGTATATGAAAGTCCCAGCTTCTTCACGTTCTTGTCTATACTTGTTATTGTCTATTTTTTAGTTATAATCATTCTAGTGGATGTGAAGTGGTATCTCATCTTGATTTTAATTTGAATTTTCCTAATGACTGTTGAGTAGCTTTCATTTGCTTATTGGCCATTTGTGTATTTCCATTGGTGAAATGTCATTCAAATCTTATGGCCATTAAAAAAAGTTTGGTTGTGTTCTTTCAAAATTTTTGTTGTATGAAAACTTAATATGTATAAAGGACTAGGAAAATTCAAAGAATTGGATTTTGAGGACCTGAAGGTTAAATGGGTCCACAGCCTGAGAAGACTGAGTGTGTTGGTCGCTCAGTATTGTCTGACTCTTTGCAGCCTCATGGACTATAACCTGCCAGGCTCCTCTGTTCATGGGATTCCCCAGGCGAGAATACTGGAGTGGGTTGCCGTTTCCCTTTCCAGGGGATCATCCCTACCCACGGATCAAACCCGTGTCTCCTGCATTGGCAGGCGGATTCTTTACCATTGAGCCACCAGGGAAGCCCGATGACCTCAATATAAACAACAAGAAGGAGAACAAGGAAGGCAGAACAGGACTCATGACTGAGTTTTTAGTGTGCAGTTTTTTTTTAGTGTGGCAGCTCATAGTGCCTCTAACAACCAGGGGGCGCCAGTGAGGCTCTGTAGGGAGGAAAAAAAGGACAAGAATTAGTAGAACAAATGAATGAAAAGTGGAAGCAGGAGAAGGGGAGTTTGAGCATAATAGGTGACATTGACTATGCCACCCTCTCTGGACCTAAGTTATTGTTTCCACACCCTGGACTGAAGGATATATCAGTTTTCATTCAGGTTTACTAATTCTGCAGTGTTCTGTGGTATTTTAAATTATGAGCAGATATGAGGAAGAAAGCCAGTGGGGTTGAGGTAGGTGCTATGTAATCTGAAAAACCAGTTCCTGAGCTAAGTGACGTGACCAGAAAAGCCCAGAAAAAGAAAGCTTTCTCAGGATGGGAGTGAGGAGGAGGTGGTTGCCCTGGTGGAGGATCAGATCCAAGGGACTTTGGGAACAAGTTTTGACTTAGAACAGATGAGTGGATTCCAAGAACACAAGGAACAGAAGAGCTGAGCACATCAGCTGTCTCCTTGCTCCTCGTTGTAAGTCTCTCAACCTTGATGCGCATCCTGCTGACCTCACTCTCTCCTTCCTTCCTGCCCCTTCTGATCTGTGAGCAGAGTAGCACTGTTTCCTTCTACTCAGTTTTCCCAGGCTAGACATCCCTGTGGTTCTTGACTGCCTTCACATCCACACTCTCCACAATCAGTCATAATCAGTGACTCTGAGGCCCTGTAGTTTCTGCCTCCTAAAGGTCTCTTGCATCTGTCCCCACTTCTCCACACCAATTGGCACTGTCCTCACTAATGCACCACCACTTCCTCCCTGACTTGTTACAGCTGGCTTATGGCTGGCATCTTGGCACTGGTCTCTCCCATACTATGCACCATACTGGTCATATAGGCAGATCTTAGCATGTCTCTACTAACCTAAGCACATTAACTTGCTTTTCGGTGGCCACCAGTTGAAGTCCACACTCCTTGGAAGAGTCTGTAAAAGCACTTATTACCTGGTCCCAACCCTTCCCTCCAGCTTCCCACAACCCATCCACACATACAGACATTCTGCCCTGCGTCTCCACGCAGGACCTTCTCTCTCTGGGTTCTTTCTCCTCTCTGATGCTGATCTATTGTACAAGGCTAAGCCTGAACATCGCCTCCTCCAGAAACTTTCACCAAAGCTCCAAAAATCATTGTAGCACTGCATTTTTGTGTGTTCCTTTGTCAGTTTACAAATTTTTTAAAAGTGAAAAACTAGTATTGTCCTTCCTTA
>NW_011480874.1:0-1112 GCF_000754665.1 Bison bison bison
ACCTTTTAGAACTAACATCCAAAAAAGATGTTCTTTTCATTTCAGGGGACTGGAATGCAAAAGTAGGAAGTCAAGAAACACCTGGAATAACAGGCAAATTTGGCCTTGGAATACGGAATGAAGCAGGGCAAAGGCTAAAAGAGTTTTGCCAAGAGAATGCACTGGTCATAGCGAACACCGTCTTCCAACACAAGAGAAGACTCTACACATGGACATCACCAGATGGTCAACACCGAAATCAGACTGATTACATTCTTTGCAGTCAAAGATGGAGTAGCTCTATACAGTCAGCAAAAACAAGACCAGGAGTTGACTGTGGCTCAGATCATGAACTCCTTATTGCCAAATTCAGACTGAACGTAAGGAAAACCACTATACCATTCAGGTATGACCAAAATCAAATCCCTTATGATTATACCTGATGCTACATATCCCCTAATATGTGTAGTAAGAACATACAATATCTTCTTTCTAGTATTTTGCAATAAACAGACTAACATGAGACTAACAAACCCATAAGGCAAGGCATTTCAGAACATTCCACAAGATCTCATTTTTTAAAAATCAATACAAGCTGTAGTATATATATACACGATGTATATTTAACAGGTACATCTGGTTATATACAAAGCTCAATCCTGGATAATATACACAGCTATTTGTGTATCATAAAACTGAATTCCTTTCATTTATGTAAGTACAAAGTTGTTATATTCTGTAGAAAAATGTCTGTATACTTTAGAGATGCAAACTGAATTATTTAGGTGTGAAGCACCATATATCTGCAACTTACATGTCAATTATCAGGGTAAAAAAACTTCTATACATGAATGTGTATCTATCTATCTGTCTATATATACACACATATACATATACGCTTCTATCTATCTACCTACCTATATATACAGACACACACACACATACATATATGCTGCTATGTCGCTTCAGTTGTGTCCGACTCTGTATGACCCCAGAGATGGCAGCCCACCAGGCTCCTCCATCCCTGGGATTCTCCAGGCAAGAATACTGGAATGGGTTGCCACTTCCTTCTCCAATGCATGAAAATGAAAGTGAAGTCGCTCAGTCATGTCTGACTCTTTGGGACCCCATGG
>NW_011480874.1:4448-5401 GCF_000754665.1 Bison bison bison
ACTAAGCCGAGAGGCGGGCCTAACGGCGGAAACGAACATGCGCAAGCGCAGGCAAAAGCGGAAGTCTGAAGCCTTCTTCCCTCGGTTCACTTTCCGCTTCTTTCCGGAAGTTTACTGTGAGGCTGTTTCCACACTCTGGAGTTAATATGTCTGTACTAGGCACTTCACTTGTTCTGATGCTGTCGTGGGTGTCTTGTGGCCAACACGCGAAAATGGTCTGTCGAGTGCTGGTTCACTCTTACTACGCAGTACTACTGCAGCCTCCACTGTTTCTTGAGCCTCAACCCCTTCCGCTGCTCCACCTAAGCTTCAGATTCCGTCCCCTTTGTTTCAACCCGTTTCAAAAGGAACCTAATTCTTTGGGCAGGAAATGCGAACTCGGCTTGCCGTTGTGTTTATGGCCTGAGAACGAAAAATATGTACGTAATGTTATAGGCTATTGATACATACAAAAATGTTTAGGTAGTATGAGTGTCTCTGCCTGAGTAGAAAACTTTTTGATCTGAGAAAATAAAATAGAAATAAAGATTAAAAAAAATTTTTAATACCTTTGACGTATAACGTGTAAAATTAAGCCGTGCAACATTTTACTAAATTACGTATTCTGAAATGATTGCAGTTGTAGCAACAATACCTCTTCGCTTATGTAATTCGTTCTAATTAAATTGTCCCTTAGGAACTTTGATGATTGCCAATACAAAATTGTCTATATTCATTATACTGTAAACTAGATTTCTAGAGCTTTTTTGTTACTTGCTGACAATACCTTTTAAAAAATCTCCTAGTTGAGATTTGGAGGAAAAGAAGAGTTACCCAGATAGAGAAGATTGACAGTTGTAGGTCAGCATAAGCCAAGACACTGCACGCTGAAATACGTAGAATTTACCTTTCCCAGGTGACATAGAGGTTAAGAATCCACCTGCAGTGCGGGAGACCTGGATTCGATCTCAGGG
>NW_011480875.1:0-973 GCF_000754665.1 Bison bison bison
GCTGGGCCGAGGCCGGCACGCCTTTTCCTCCTCTTCTTCCCACAGCGAGGCCTCAGCGTCTGCTCCACGGCTGGGCGAGTCCTGAAATTCTCTCTCCATTAAAAATAAATGCCCCATTTTATCTGCCTGAAATGACTCTGCTCTGATTGTCTCCGCAAGCCGCTGTGTACGGAGGACTATAAAATCATCTTGCGGCCATTAATCCCCTGTATCCGCTTGGACCTAATTCTTGTTAAAAATACCCTGTGCTCTGGCTGCCTGGGGAATCGGAGTGAGGTCCGGGAGCCCTGGGATGCATGAGCCGGGCAGGAAAGCGTCCTGAGAGGGAGACGGGCCGGGTGGCACACGGCCGCCCGAGAGGGTCTGGTTCTCTGTCCACTGTGGGAAGCCCGGCCCCAGAGACTCAGGTGGGCTGGGGTGGGCCAGGGTCCCGGGACGTGTCAGCCCCCAGCTCACCTGCCCACAGGTGCCTGTGCTGGGCCACCTCCTTGCAGAGACTTTTCCCCTTTGAGGAAAGAGCTGGGGGCAGGGAACCCAGCTCTCGGGGTGGTGCGTGGGGCGTGGGTCAGGCCTGAGGCTTCTGCCTGCTACCCCCCAGTCCCCATTTTAGACAGAAGCTGAGTCTGGCCCCCAGGCGTGCTGACCTAGACTGAGGGGTGCAGTGCAAGCCAGGGGCTGGGGGCGGGGCGAGCAGATGCAGAGCTGCGGCGGGACCCTGCCCTGCCACCGCCCACCACTCGTGGCTCCAGGTCGTGCCCTCCCTCCCCTTGAAAGGCAGTGGCCACCTTTCTGCGTCCCCTCCCCGGGAGGTGCCACCCACAGTCACATCTTGTCCCGCAGCAGGGACACTGCCCACTGACACCACCTGCCCTGGGGTGGAGGCTTCTCAGTGGGAGTCCTGCCGGGACTGTTGTTTAGGGACTGGAGAGGCCTGGGGGCCGGGGTGACAGGCTCGGAGCTGTGTCACCTCGCT
>NW_011480875.1:4934-5650 GCF_000754665.1 Bison bison bison
GCGGGGGTGACTTTCTAGGAAGAGGTTCACTGTGAGGGGTGGGCTCCTGTGGTGTGCAGGCGGAGAGGCCCCTGCCTTGGCTGTCTGCAGGCTGGGGACCAGGAGCCGGGGAGTAGGGTAGAAGTCCTGAGCTCTGAGAGCTGCAGACCTGGCCTTAAACCCCAGTCTGGGCCTCCCTGGTGGCTCAGCTGCCAAAGAATCCACCTGCAATGCCGGAGGCCTGGGTTCGATCCCTGAGTTGGGAAGATCCCCTGGAGAAGGGAACGGCTGCCCACTCCAGTGTTCTGGCCTGGAGAATTCCATGGACTGTACAGTCCATGGGGTCACAAAGAGTCAGACACGACTGAGTGACTTTCAATTCCACTTTCAGGGTCTGAAGGCCAGAGAACAGGAGGCCTGCGGGCAGGAGGCCACAGCCCTGCAGTGAGGTGGCGGTGGGGGGACCGCCCCCTCTGCTTGGGCCCCACGCAGGCCTCCAGGACAAGGCTGCCTGCACCTCAGCCGCCATCGGATTCATGGGCTCAGCCAACTGACAACTGCCTCCCGCACCCGGAGGAATGTCTGACCAGGCGTGCCCGCCTCCCCAGGCCAGGCAAGTCGGCACTGAACTCAGCCACTGCAGAGACCCTGATGGGCAACACGACGTTTGGAAAGTCCACGATGGGGGAGGGGCTGGAGACAGAACGACTGTCCCCCCACGATGGGGAAAACCCCGG
>NW_011480876.1:0-1037 GCF_000754665.1 Bison bison bison
ACTACTGAATTAATCAGAATTTAACAGCAGTAAGTTTATAATAATGTGTGATTTTTAACTTTCTAAACGACTTCAGGCAGTGCCAAGAATATAGATCAGACATTTCACAAACAAAAAGTAAACTGGAGTTGTGAAAAAGCAGTTTATTGTGGTGGTTAATAGTGAGGTTTATGGATTATAGCTTTCACCCTTCAGTTATAATATCTGCAAAATTCAGGTAATCATATAACATACTTTCCAGGTTTGGGTAAAAATTCAATGAGGCATGGAAAACGCATAACACAGCATTGGGTGCATTGTAATTGGTCAAAAATGTTAACTTTGAACATTAGGTATAATTTTAGAACAGAAAAACACAAAGACCAAGCACAAAATTCTGAGTCACCATTTTTTTTTAAGTGTGATAAGAGCAACTTAACAGGAGATCTACACTCTTCACACATTTTTAAGAGTACAATACAGTACTGTTAACTATAGGCACTATACTTTATAACATGTCTCCAGAAACTTTTCATCCATTGAACAATTTACGTTTCGCTTTCACCCTTGCCCCATAACCATCATTCTATGCTTCATTGTTTCTGTGAGTTTGGCTATTTTAGATAGCTCATTGAAACAGAACCATGCAGTATTTGTCCTTCTGTGACTGTTTTGTTGTTGCTGTTGTTGTTGTTGTTTTGGCTAATCATAATATCCTCTAGGAAGATCCACATACTTACATTTGGTGGGGGACTGAATAATACTCACCATCTTAAAAAAAAAAAAAAAAACAGCTATAAATATGGTCCTTAGGGAAAAAAGCTGAAATAAACATGTGCCGCCCATTTTATTTATTAAAATAAACAAAATCCACAAGCTGGACCAGAGGAGAGACAGAGGCTCTAAGACTAAGACCCCTAATGGAGAACACAGAGAATTTATATCCTGTATTCTCCATTTCCAGTGATCTCATTATTCCCATTATCTAGGACTGACTAGCATTTCAGATAAAAAGTGCTGGAAAATGATTTGTTTTTCCTTCTCACATTGGCTGTGAA
>NW_011480876.1:4467-6058 GCF_000754665.1 Bison bison bison
TTTCCCCTCCTTCATTGCCTCAGGCAATGGCTGATGAAGAGTATGTAGCTGCTATTAAATCTTCTAATAATGTTCTTCTAAAAACCCTTCTCCACCGGTTACCTCCATTAGTTTGCTATGAATTTTTGTACAGGTGTCTTTGCAAAGCATTGAATCTGCCTTCAGTTACACTTTCAAATTCACACTTCTTTTAAGATTTGGAACTCTGGCAATATTATTGAGGAACTCTTAACCAAGTTTCACTCCCATTTCAGGCCTTCCCTTAGAGGTCAGTTACCCAGTGCTACAAAAGTATTAGGTAACAAACCCTGTACAATATTGGGTTGGCCAAAATTGTGTCTGTGTTTTTCTGTACAGGGTTATGGAAAAACCTGAAAGAACTTTTGACCAACCCAATAATTGACTTAAAAATGATAATCATTTTTAATTGCACTCAGTCTGTGGATCAGCTAGGCTGATAAAGCAGAAGCTTGGATGATCTCAGAAGATCTCACTCGTGCTTTTTCCATCAGCTGATAGGTTACTGAGAACTGGCTTATCTAGGATTCACCACCACTCCATTTGGTCTCTCCTACCTAGCTAGCCTGAACTGTTTCTCATGCAGAAAAAAGGATTCTAATAGATAAAGCAGAAGTGTACACGTCCTCTTGAGGCCCAGGCTCGGAACTGGCTTGCTGTCATTTCTAATACACTCTTAAACGGGACACAAAACCAGTCCAGATTCAAGAATTAGGGAAAAGGTGCACCTCTTGATGGTAAGAACTTTAAAAGTCATGTTGCAAAGAGATGTGCATATATAAAGGTCATCAATGCACTTGGTTGACCATTACCTTTAATCTGTCAGGTGTAAGATATTCCATTAAGATACATTCCTATGTACTTAATCAACCGATGTGCTTAGTCGTTCAGTTATGTCTGACTCTTTGTGACGCCATGGACTGTAGCCCACAAGGCACCTCTGTCCATGGGGATTCTCCAGGCAAGAATGCTGGAGTGGGTTTCTATGCCCACCTCCAGGGGATCTTCCCAGCTCCAGGGATTGAGCCCAGGTCTCCTGCATTGTGGGAAGATTCTTTACCATCTAAGCCACGAGGGAAGCCCTAATCAACCAATACTAACTCTCATATAATGTTAGCTCAGGATCAATAGTTTCAAAAGCTAGTAGTCTTGAGACTCACAAAAATTTGCAAATATATTTTATGTGAAATCCTAGGAGAGTAGCAGCATTTGTTTATTGGTATATTCGGTATTTATTGTCTCCAGTATTGAAAATATCTTGCTAGAAGAGGAGGATGAGTTATGAATGAAACAGACACCTGAGTTTATGAATCGAACATTTTATGAGAGGAGACAACATTAAACTACTTACATAATGATAAATGCAGTTGTTATCATTGTCTTGTTAGATTTGTTAGCTTGTAGACTGAGCTACAGTAATCAAGAGACTCCAGATTTCAATAACTTAAGCAGTATAGACATTTGTATCTTTTGCACATAAATCCCAGCCTAGCTACATAGTCTCTGCTTTAAAAATTATTCAAGGAACCAAGGGAACCAAAATAACTATGCTATCCTCAATATATTGCTACAT
>NW_011480876.1:9373-10215 GCF_000754665.1 Bison bison bison
ACTAAGCTCTCAGGCAAATGCCACCATCTGTGTGATTGCCTTTCATTTGCCAATATGGGCACAGCAGGTACTGTTAGGTTAACCTTTTCTTTTGCCAGCATCCTCTCAAAATAGTAAACATTTAGGCTGTTACAAAGCTCTAATCCCAAACTTCAAATTTAAAAATCTCTTTCTTTCAGAACATGATGATTGTCCTATTACTGGATTATGGGAATACAAAATATGGCTTATAGGTATTAGGAAAGTGATAGAGAAGTCTTATTTGCTAGCATTAACCAAGAGATTTTATGGTGTAAGAGTGAAATTATAAAATTAGTTAAAGTAGCATAAATTTTCACCCTCTGTGACATGTAATGGAGGATTAGTCCTAATACACCCATAAGTAACTGTTTCAACGGATGCATTGGTTAGTACTGCCAAAGCTGCAACTGACAGACAAAACTGCATCCAAGTGATTTAAATAATAAATGTCATCAGGGTTCTGGTTCCATTTTTTCACTGCTTTATGAATTCTTCCTTTCTGTGTCAACCTCTCAGCTTCATCTGGCTAACATTATGGTGGTAAAAGTTGCCTACAACAGTTTCAGACCCCAACTTTCATGCGTGCGTGCACACATACACACACACACACAAACATACACAAACTTCTCTTCAGGGTTGTTCTTGCCCAAAGCATCCAAGAACCATCTCCTTGAAACTCATTGGCCCGAATTAGGTCACATGAAGCTGCAACACGATGAAAGTAGATAGGTAGGTAGACAATTCCCCAAAGGCAAAAAAAGGAAGGGAGATGGCTGTCTGGCTGGCTGGATGGTTGGTTGGATGGATGGATGGATAGATAG
>NW_011480877.1:0-518 GCF_000754665.1 Bison bison bison
TCAGCTTTCAGTGTCCTATCTTTTTGCCTTTTCATACATGCAAAGAAATGAAATCTGTATCTCAGAGATACCTGCATCCTCATGTTCATTGCAGCATTTTTCACAAGATGTGGGAACAACCTAAATATCTGTCAATAAGTGAATAAAGAAAATTTGATATAATTATACAGTGGAAAATTATTCAGCCACAAAAATAAAGGAAGGTTCTGCTATTTGTGACTATGTGGGTAAAACTAGAGGCACAACACTAAGTGAAGTAAGCCAGACACAGAAAGCCCAAAAGTGCATGATTTTATTTATATATAGAATCTAAAAGAGCCAAACTCTTAGAAGCAGCAAGTAGAATGATAATGTCAGAGGCTAGGAGGAGATGGAAGTGGTAAGATGTTGGTCAAGGAGTACAGTTTCAGTTAGGCAAGATGGATTAGCTCTGGAGATCTAATGTACAGCAATAAGAATAGAGTTAATAATCCTCTATGGTGTACTTGAAATATACTAATCAGATTAGATCAGTCGCT
>NW_011480877.1:4061-5047 GCF_000754665.1 Bison bison bison
GTATAGTCTATGGGGTCGCAGAGAGTCGGACACGACTGAGCGACTCTCACTTCCACTTTTATTATGGTCCAAGTGTTCTTCAGCTTGGTTTTTTTGGAGGGGGTGCTGGTGGGGATTGTTTGTTTCTTTTTTCCACTTGGTTTTAAAGTTGATGTATGGGTATAACTTGAATGTCTGAGAAGCGTTGCCTGCTCTAGACCCATCATATCCCCCAGTCTGAAGTCCCTAATTAGGCCATTCATCAACTGGTGTTAACACCATATTGTCAATGAGCTTAGCACACAGCTGGGTACTGGGAGGGGGCCTGGCTCCCCGGTGGGAGAAGGAGATGCTGCCTAGAGAGATAGTTTCTCTGGAGAATGTTCAAGATCTGGCATCAGGGACAGAATCACCAATGTTGTCAAACAAAGATATTTGTTTTATATATATGTGTGTGTGTGTGTGTGTGTGTGTGTGTATACACACACAAACACTTATAACAAAATAAGAAAGACAAAGGGCTTCCCAGATGGCTCAGTGGTAAAGAACTACCTGATAATGTAGGAGACACAAGAGATGTGGGTTTGATCCCTGGGTTGGGAAGATCCCTTGGAGAAGAAAATGGCCAACCACTCCAATATTCTTGCCTAGAAAATCCTGTGAACAGAGGAGCCTGGCAGGCTATGTCCATAGGATAAATCGGTCACATGGTCATAGCTGGTATTTATAGCAACCTTCTTCTGCTATTCATTCTATATTATTTTTGCCTTCAGCAAGCTCTTCAGCTGGTCATGATTCTTTACCTGATGGAGTGATCCAAATTCCTCATTCCTGAAGAGTCTAGGCCATTATTAGTCCTGTCTGTATTGAATGTTGTAGTTTTGCATTGACTTTAACCACAGGTCACAGTGATATTACCAGAAACTCTAAGGAATCTCTTATATTCCAGACATAGTCTTCCTTGCTTCCATTGTGGAGGAGTAGTCCAATTTCCCCTGGGTAGTCAG
>NW_011480877.1:8912-9747 GCF_000754665.1 Bison bison bison
GAATATGCTATCTAGGTTGGTCATAACTTTCCTCCCAAGGAGTAAGCATCTTTTAATTTCATGGCTGCAATCACCATCTGCAGTGATTTTGGCAGTCATGTCAGGGATCCTAAAACTCTGCTCCAACACCACCCAATCCTGGGTGGGAAGGATGATGGAAGGGAAGTTGGTCTTAACTGACTCAATGTAAACTATTTTACTTTTGCAAATCTTACAGAAATATGACCAGTGCTAGGGCCATTCCCAGGGTCTTGGAAGGAATCTGCACATGAGGGGCCCTGAAGATTTAAGATTTCTTAACTACATGGTAAATACATCTCTGCATGCATCAGCTTGATATTCTGCCTTAATTCATATGCTGGAATCTTCCTTTTAGGGCCCATCTCTGTCTCTCCAGTGACTTCTTGCCAAGCAACTGATCTCTGCATTTGAACTTTGTCTTAGTAATTTATTTTGGCCACTCAACTACCTGCTTTCCAAAATATACAAATAAGGTCATCTGCTCTTGATTAAGTTTTGAAAAATAATATGTACAAATATGAAATGTCCTAAGATTTTCAAGGAGACAGTGATACATGTCTATGAAAACTTTTGTCTCTACCTACCCATCCTCATGGTGGTTATGGTGGGCAAGTATGGAACTTGGCTCTTGAGAGGATGATAGGATAAATTCAAGCAAAATGTCTTAGAAATGAATACAAGACTAAAGAACAGAATAGACCAATGTGAATGGCATGACAAGGGTGATAAATGAAGGATAGAGTCCAGACTGAGGGATCAGGAAGAAACTGGATCTCAGTAGATGCATATCAGGAGCAAGCACATTTTCTTGGAC
>NW_011480877.1:13562-14307 GCF_000754665.1 Bison bison bison
ATCCCTTCTCAAGTGGATCTTCCTGACCCAGGAATCAAGCTGGGGTCTCCTGCACTGCAGGCAGATTCATTACCACCTGAGGTACCAGGGAAGCCTGGAATAGATATGCAAGGCAATAGATACTAGTTAAACGTAGGAATTAGTTAGTGAATATTTGGATGTGATATAATTAATTAATGCTAATATAATCATATTCTACTGCTAATTTAATTAATCTAATCATATTCTAGTGCATAATCAGATGCTAAACAAAGTGGTACTCACTCTTAGGCAATAAAAATTGAACAAAAAGAGACTGTAGGGCATTAGGAAAATCAGGAAAGGCTTTGGAAATAAAATGATCTTGAGTTGGTGTGGTTGGCAGAATAGTGGTCTCTCCCAAAGAGGTCTATGACCTAATCCTCATAATCAGGGCAAAAAGGACTCTATGGATATGATTAAGTTAAGGACCTTGACACAGTGAGATGATCCTGGATGACTGAAGTAGGTCCAATGCAATTCTAAGAGTTCTGAAGAGTCACAGAAGGAGATGTGAAGAGGAAAGAAAAAACAACAGAGTCACGCAGTATAAGAAAAGACTGGATCTGCCACTGCTGGTGTGGAAGAAAGAGGAATAGAGCCAATAGTCGAGGAATTTCAGAATGGAAGCCTCTGGAAGCTAAAAAAAGCAAGAAGACTTTCTCCCTAGAGCCTCCAAAAGGAACAGTCCTGCCAGCACCTTGATTTTTGCTCAGTGCGACCCATT
>NW_011480878.1:0-1180 GCF_000754665.1 Bison bison bison
TCACTGCTTGCACTTTTTCCCCTTCTATTTGCCATGAAATTATGGGACCAGATTCCATAGTCTTATTTTTTTACTAAAGAGTTTTAAGCCAGCCTTTTCACTCTCCTGTTTCACCCTCATCAAGAGGCTCTTTAGCTCCTTTTCAGATTCTGTCATTATAGTGTTTAGGTTTTCTGTTTAGGTCCATTTTTTTATTGGGCTGTTTGTTTTTCTGATATTGAGCTGCATGTGCTGCTCATATATTTAGGTGATTAATCCTTTGTCAGTTGCTTCATTTGCAAATATTTTCTCCCATTCAGAGAGTTGCCTTTTCATCTTGTTTATAGTCTCTTTTGATGTGCAAAAGTTTTCAAATCTAATTAGTTCCCATTTGTTTATTTTTGTTTTTATTTCCATTATTCTAGGAGGTGGGTCATAGAGAATCTTGCTGTGATTTATGTCAAGGAGTATACTGTCTATGTTTTCTTCTAAGAGCTTTATAGTTTCTGGCCTTAGCTTTAAGTCTGTAATCCATTTTGAGTTTATTTTTCTATATGGTATTATGAAATATTCCAGCTTCATTCTTTTATATGTAGCTCTCCAGTTTTCCCAGCATCACTTATGGAAGAGACTGTCTTTTCTCCATTGTGTATTCTTGCCTCCTTTGTCAAAGATAATGTGCTCATAGGTTTACTTCTGGGCTTTATGTCTTGTTCCCTTGGTCTATATTTCTGTTTTTGTGCCAATACAATACAGTCTTAATGACTGTAGCTTTGTAATATAGTTTAGGAGAGTTGATTCCTCTTGCTCCATTTTTTTTCTCTCATGATTTCTTTGGCTATTTATGATCTGTGTTTCCATACAAATTATGAGACTTTTTGTTCTAGCTCTGCAAAATGTACTGTTGGTATTATAGTTTGATGGAGACTGCATTGTATTGGTAGATTGGGTAAAAATAGTCACTTTCACAATATTAATTCTCCAAATCCAAGAAAATGGTATATCTCTCCATCTGTTTGTGTCATCTTTAATTTCTTTCATCAGTGTGTTATACTTTTCTACATACAAGTCTTTCTTCCCTTTAGGTAGGTTTATTCGTAGGTATTTTATTCTTTTTGTTGCAGTGGTTAATGGGATTGTTTCCTTAATTTTTCTTTCTGAATTTTCATTGTTAGTGTATGGGAAGGCAAGAGATTTCTGT
>NW_011480878.1:2130-3347 GCF_000754665.1 Bison bison bison
ATAGTTGCTTGTTTCTGCATTGTCTGATGTAACTTTTCCTTTTTCATTTCTAATTTTATTGATTTGAGTCTTCTCTTATTTCTTAATGAGTCTGGCTAATATTTTGACAATTTTGTTTATCTTCTTAAAGAACCAGCTTTTACTTTTATTGATCTTTGTTCTTGTCCTCTTTCTTTTTTTCATTTCTTTCTTCTCTGATCTTTATGATTTCTTTCCTTCTACTAACTTTGTGGGGGTTGTTCTTTGTAGTTGCTATAGGTGTGGGGATAGGTTGTTTATTTGATGTTTCTCTTGTTTCTTGAGGTAGGCTCATATTGCTATAAACTTCCCTCTTAGCACCACTTTTCCTGCATCCCATAGCTTTTTAATTGCTATGCTTTCATCATCATTTCATTGTTAACAAACTGTGGAAAATTTCTAAATAGATGGGAATACCAGACCACCTTACCTGCCCCCTGAGGAAACTGTATGCAAATCAAGAAGCAACAGTTAGAACCAGACATAGAATAACAGGGGCTCTGTAACAATTGGGAGAGGTTGGGTGGGGAGGGAGATGGGAAGGGGATTGAGGAGGGAGGGCACATGGCTGATTCTTTTTGATATTTGACAGAAAGCAACAAAAATCTGTAAAGCAATTATCCTTCAATTAAAAAATAAGCTTAAAAAGCACACAAATGAAGATATTGTATATACATACATATATACACATACATACATACATACATAATGGAATATTACTTGGCCATAAAAATAAAATCTTGCCATTTGCAACAACATGGACAGATCTGGCCCTGGGGTTCTGTCGGGAGGTTTTTGATCATAGTTTCGAGTTCCATGCTTCTGATTGGTCTGTTAATATTTTATCTTTCTCTTGGTTCAGTTTGGAAAGGTGTCCTTTTCTAAGAATTTACTTTTTCAGAAGTAGAGAACGATGATGATAACAATGATGAATATGGGGTAGAGTGCACTAAATAGCCAACATTGTAAGAGCACTTAGGAGCAGCAGTGGGGGCTTGGAAGATTTTTTTTAAGCGATGTGCAAATGATTTTTTATACATAGCATGCAATTCTTTCAGACTACCTGGATGATAGCCATTTGACAAAGAACAGATGACTTTGATGGCAATAATTTGTCCTAGCTGTGACAATTGAGTGTGAAACTTTTTGGGACATCTAAAATCAGGCTTGCAGGCAGGTTCAGAGCAATATAAGAGCCT
>NW_011480878.1:3965-6786 GCF_000754665.1 Bison bison bison
AGCCTAACACAGGATCTTCAGCATATTAGTCCCTTGTAAATGTTTGTTCATTTACTCTTTCAGCAAATATTTATTGAGAACCTTTTATGTCCCAGGCACTGTGCTAGTTTTACTGGGGATATGACAATAATAACAATCAAACATCTATGTTCTCACAGTACTTATATTCTATTATGCAATATATAAGATAAATAAAGAAGTAAGTATATCCTATGTTAGTAGTAAGTGGTATTTTAAAAGTAAAGCATGGTAAGAGGGATAGAGTTACAAGAATAGGAGAGATAGGGAAAACCTCAGAGAAAAGGTGATATTTTATTAAAAATCTTAATAAAAATAAGAAAGGTAGACACTTTCTTATTTCTTATATCTCAAGAAAGGGATATCTGGAGAAAGAGTTCTTTATATTATAGAAACAGCACGTGCAAATTTCCCGAAATAGGAACATGAAAGGAGGACAGTATTAGGAGACAAGGTCAGAGAAGTAGTGGGAAGCCAAATTACATAAGCACTATTGACCTAAATTGAGTTAAAAAATAAATCAAGAAAGGTGAGTACAGGAGGCTGATGGAATATAAGTAGGGTATGTTGAATGAATTCTGGACCCATGGCCAGTTTTGACTTCAGGTCTTACCTTGCACAGGGCTTTCACCTTCCAAGCTCAGCCTTTCCGTTTGCTCCTTAGTCTTCAGGCATATAGCCTACTCCATAGCTACTTAGTGCCTTTGTCTCAAGTTGAATCAAGGGCTCTGTCTAAATTAACCACAACTACAATTCAACACTAAAACAGAATCTGAGAGCTGCTTGAGGCAGGAAATCCTCAGAGTCCTGTTTTCTAAACTGAACCGGAGACTCAGAGAAGATTTCCAAAACTGAGAGGTTGTTTGGCTTGCTCTTCATTTAATCACTCAAACTCTGGGTCACTTTTGATCTGTGAAAAGAACAGAATGCTTTCTCCTCAAATAGCTTTCCAAGAAGGAAGGTGCTTATAGCTCTCTCTCTTTGGGGGCCAGGTAAAAAGGGGAATGAAGCCCTGTTTTGTGGAGGGTGTTTTGTGGAAAAGAGCAGAGGAAAGAGAATTCAGTCTTGCAGTGTTCTAGGGTGTTACACTGAAGGAAGTAGTGAGGAGGAGGAGGAAGAAAAACATAGACCACAAGCAGAAATGTGACTATTTTTATTACTGGCCTTCAGTATTAGAGCTTGTTTAGTCACAGGAAACTCAACAGCAGATCTTTATGATGGGTGGAACCCCATTAGACATTAGATCTTCCTGCCACAGACTTGGTGCCAGTAACTCTCTTGAGGAGAGAGAAACTCAGAGCTTAAACTTTATACCCCTCATGGCCACTTGGAAATGGCAAGTAGGATAAAGTTATGGTTGCTGCATCCCCTGACTGGCTGAAACTTAGATGGGAAGTAATGGGCTAGTAGGTGGTGATATTCATCCAAGAAAAACCTGGCCTCAGGATTTATCCTGGTGTGAGTTACTTCAGGCAGAATATGTTAAGGAGGATAAAGAATGGGTTGCAAACTGGTGATAGCTATTTGTATGGCTTCAAGTTATGATTGTTTTGCCAGCATCATTTTTTTTTAAATAGTAACATGATGATTGTACATGGGGTATGAAGTCTCAAGTCCAAAACACTCTCTTGCCTTATACTGAGAGGCAGTATGTGCAATGGTTAAGAAGACTAGAGCTCTAGGATTAAATCTCTTATTTCTGTAACCTAGATCTGCCACTCACTAGCTTTCTTTAACTTTCCCAATCTGTATATGAAGATGAGAAATGGAATATTTCTTGGTATATCAGTAGACAAGGATGTCACAGTCATCAATGATTGCCACCCTCCATCATGAGCTGGTGAGCCTGAGAAAATTCAGAAAGGAAAAGTCTGCCATCTAGCAGCTATCAGATTGCAGTCACTCCCTATGGTAAGCCCCAAGGAAACTCAGGATGTGGAAAAGCAGGATACTTGTGGAGGCCTATACCAAGGTCACAGGAGCAAGGCCTTGTACCAAGGTCATAGATGAGGAGCCCCACACCAAGGTCATCTCTGGAACTGACTGAGCACCACAGCAACTATTGCCATGAACTCCCCTCCCCACCCTGATCTAAACCAGCCAGCTCCCTGATCCAATGTTAGGTAAAAATACCCATCCTATTACTCACCCTATAGCACCCTACAGAGAAGGCAAAGGCACCCCACTCCAGTACTCTTGCCTGGAAAATCCCATGGATGGAGGAGCCTGGTGGGCTGCAGTCCATGGGGTCGCTAAGTGTCGGACACAACTGAGCGATGTCACTTTCACTTTTTTACTTTACACATTGGAGAAGGAAATGGCAACCCACTCCAGTGTTCTTGCCTGGAGAATCCCAGGGACTGGGGAGCCTGGTGGGATGCAGTCTATGGGGTTTCACAGAGTCAGACATGACTGAAGTGACTTAGCAGTAGCAGCATAGCACCCTAACAAATCACCTAATGCCAAACTTCCAGCAGGAATTTTCTTTGTCTTAAGGCTATAAAAATTGGCTACTAGGATTGTGGTTCAAGATGGTAGAATAGAAGGATGTGTGCTCATCTCCTTCTGCAAGGGCACCAAAATCACAAATAGCTGTTGAACAGCCATCAACAGAAGGATGCTGGAACCCACCAAAAAAGATACCCTATGGCCAAAGACAAAGAAGAAGCCACAATGAGATGGTAGGAGGGGTGCAAACACAATAAACTTAAATTCCATACCCGCTGGATGGGTGAGCCACAATCTGGAGAATAATAATACCAAAAAAATTCTCCCACTGTTGTGAAGGTTCTGAGCCTCATGT
>NW_011480878.1:6886-8524 GCF_000754665.1 Bison bison bison
CCAGACAGAAGACTGAGCCAGACCTACCTGCTAGTGTTGGAGGGTCTCCTGTGGAGGTGTGGGTCGACAGTGGCTCACTGTTGGGACTGGGGCACCGGCAGCAGTAGTCCTGGAAAGGGCCCTTTGGCATAAGTCCTCTTGGAGGTCACCATTTAACCCTACCACAGAACCCATAGACAGCACTCAGGGTTGCCTCAGGCCAAACAACTAACAAGGAGGGAGCTCAACCACATCCATCAGCAGATAATTGGATTAAGGCCTTAATGAACACAGACCTGCCTACCAGAGCAAGACCCAGTTTTTCCCACCACCAGTCCCTCCCATCAGGAAGTTTATACAAGCCTCTTAAATTTATACAACCTCACCCCTCAGGAGGCAGACAGAAGAAAAAAGAACCACAATCCCACAGTGGCTAGAACCAAAACCACATCACAGAATGTTAATCATGATGAAAAAGCAGAGGATTTCGTCCCAGATGAAGGGACAAGATAAAACCCCTCAAAATCACCAAATGAAGTAGAGATAGGCAACCTTCCAGAAAAATATTTCAGAATAATGATAGTGAACCTGATGCATGATCTCAGAAAAAGAATGGAGGTAAAGATTGAGAAGATGCAAGAAATGTTTACCAAACAGCTAGAAGAACTAAAGAACAAATAGAGATGAGCAATATACGTAGAAGGAATCAATAGCAGAACAACTGAGGCAGAAGAACAGATAAGTGTCCTGAAGGATAGAATGGTGGAAATTGCTGTCACTGAACAGAATATAGGTAAAAGAAGGAAAGAAATGAAGACAGCCTAAGAGACCTCTGGGACAACATTAAACACACCAACATTCACATTATAGGGGTCCCAGAAAGAGGAGAGAGAGAAAGGACCCAAGAAAATATTTTAAGAAATAATAGCTGAAAACTTCCCTAACATGGGAAAGGAAATAGTCAACCAAGTCCAAGAAAAAGAGAGTCCTAGGCACAATAAACTCAAGGAGGAACACACAGAGGCACATAGTAACCCAACTGACAAAAATTAAAAGCAAAGATAAAATATTAAAAGCAACAAGGGAAAAATGACAAATAACATGCAAGGGAATTCCTATAAGGTTATCAGCTGATTTCTCAACAGAAACTCTACAAGCCAGAGGGAATAAAAGTGAAGAACCGCCAGCCAAGAATACTCTACCCAGCAAGACTTTCCTTCAGATTTGATGGAGAAACCAAAAGCTTTACAGACAAGCAAAAGTTAAGAGAATTCAGCACCAACAATCCAGCTGTACAACAAATGCTAAAGGAATTGTCTAGGCAGGAAACACAAGAGAAGGAAAAGAACTACAAAAAAATAAATAAATAAACCCAGTACAATTAAGAACATGGTAATAGGATAATACACATAGATAATTATCTTAAATGTAAATGGACTTAATGCATCAACCAAAAGACATAGACTGGCTCTGTCAGTTCAGTCACTCAGTCATGTCCGACTCTTTGTGACCCCATGGACTTCAGCATGCCAGGCTTCCCTGTCCATCACCAACTCCCAGAGCTTGCTCAATCTCATGTCCATTGAGTCAGTGATTTCATCCAACCAGCTCATCCTCTGTCATCTGGGTGGATACAAAAACAAGACCAATATATATACT
>NW_011480878.1:8624-10912 GCF_000754665.1 Bison bison bison
TAACTATAAATATATATGCACTCAACATATGAGCACCTCGATATATAAGGCAAATACTAACAACCATAAACAGAGAAACTGACAGTAACAGAATAATAATAGTGGACTTTAACACTGCACTTTCATCAATGGACAGATCATCTAAACAGAAAATTAATAAGGAAACAAGGCCTTAAATGACACTTTAGATGAATTGGTCTTAATTGATATTTATAGAATGTTCCATTCAAAAGCAGCAGATTACACAATCTTCTCAAGTGCACTCAGAACAATCTCCAGGATTAACCACGTGCTGGGCGAACCTTGGTAAATTTAAGAGAACTGAAATCATATCAAGCATCTTTTCTGATCACAATGCTATGAGATTATAAATAAACTATAAGAAAAAAAAACTCTAAAAAAAACATAAACATGTGGCTAAACAATATGCTACAAAACAACCAATGGATCACTGAAGAAGTCAAAGAGGAAATTAAAAAATACCTACAGACAAATGAAAACAAGACCACAATTGTTGAAAACTTAATGGATGCAGCAAAAGAAGTTCTAAGAGGGAAGTACATAGCAATACAATCTTACCTCAAGAAACAAGAAAACTGTCAAATAAACAACCTAACTTTACACTTTAAACTACTAGAGAAAGAAGAACAAACAAACCTAAAGTTAGTGCATGGAAAGAAATCATAGAGGTCAGAGAAGAAAGAAATGAAATACAGAAAAAGAAAGCAAACACAAAGATCAATGGAACTAAAAGCTGCTTCTTTGAAAAGGTAGACATAATTGATAAACCTTTAGCCAGATTCATCAAGGAAAAAAGGGGGAGGACTCAAATCAATAAAATTAGAAATGAAAAAGGGAAAGTTACAATGGACAGCATAGAAATAGAAAAGATCATAAGAGACTACTGTGAACAGTTGTATGCCACTATTGGACATTAATTGACAACCTGGAAGAAATGGACAAATTCTTAGAAAGATACAGTCTCCCTAGACTGGACCAGGAAGAAATAGAAAATATGACCAGACCAATCACAAGCACTGAAAATGAAACTGATTAAAAACTTCCCAACAAACAAAAGTCCTTGACCGGATGGCTTCACAGGCAAATTTTATCAAACATTTAGAGCAGAGTTAACTCCAATCCTTCTGAAACTATTCCAAAAAATTGCAGGGGAAGGAAAACTTTAATACTCATTTTATGAGGCTGACATCACCCAGATACCAAAACCAGACAAAGGTACCACAAAAAGAGAAAATTGCAGGCCAATATTACTGATGAACATAGACACAAAAATCTTCAACAAAATACTAGCAATCTGTATCCAACAATACATTAAAAAGATCATATACCATGGTCAAGTGGGATTCATCCAAGTGACGAAAGGATTTTTCAAAATCTACAAATCAATCAATTGATACATCACATTAACAAATGGAAGAATAGAAGCCATATGATCATCTCAATGGAGGCAGAAAAAGATTTTGACAAAATTCAGCACTCATTATAAAAACTCTACAGAAAGTGGGCATGGAGGGAACATACCCCAAAATAACAAAGGCCATATATGACAGACCTACAGCTAGAATCATATTCAATTGTGAAAAACTGAAATCATCTCCTCTAACATCAGGAACAAGACAAGAATGTTCACTTTCTACACTTTTATTCAACATAATTTTGGAATTCCCAGCTACATCAATCAAAGAAGACAAAGAAGTAAAGGGAATCCAAATTGGAAAATAAGTTAAACTTTCACTGTTTGCATATGATATGATACCATGCATAGAAGATCCTAAAGATCCCACCAGAAAACTACTAGAACTCATCCATGAATTTGTTAAAATTTCAGGTTGCAAAAGCAATACACAGTAATATGTTGCATTTCTATACACTAACGATGAAATATTACAAAGAGAAATTCAAGAAATAATTTCATTTACCATCACATCAAAAGGAATAAAACACCTAGGAATAAACCTACTTAAGGAGACAAAAGACCTGTACCCCCAAAACTTTAAGATGATGATGAAAGAAATCAAAGAAGACATAAACAGATGGAAAGATATTCCACGTTCATAGACTGGATGAATCAATATTGTCAAAATGACTATAATACCCAAGTCAATCTACAGATTGAATGGGATCCCTATCAAATTACCAACGGTATTTTTCACAGAACTAGAGCAAAGAATATCAAATTTTGTATGGAGACACAAAAGAATCCGAATAGCCAAAGTAATCTTGGGAAAGAAAAATGGAGCTGGAGGAATCAGGCTCCCTGATCTCAG
>NW_011480878.1:11039-12848 GCF_000754665.1 Bison bison bison
ATCATGGAAATAAAAGCAAAAATAAACAAGTGTGACCTACTTAAATGCAAATATTTTTTAACAACAAAGGAAACAATAAGTAAAATGGAAACACAGCCCACAGATACAGAGAAAATATTTGCAAATGATGTGACCAATAAGGTATTAGTTCCCCAAATTCACAGTTTATGATGATTTAACAGCATCGAAACAAACAACTCACTCAAAAAATGGACAGAAGACCTAAATAATTTCTCCAAAGAAGACATACAGATGGCCAATATTCACAAGGAAATATGTTCAACATTGCTAATTATTAGAGAAATGCAAATCAAATCTATAATGAGATACCACCTCACACCAGCCAGAATGGCCATCATCAAAAAATCCACCAAGAACAAATGCTGGAGAGGGTGTGGAAAGACGGGAACCCTCCTACACTGTTGGTAGGAATGTAAATTCATACAGCTACTATGGAGAACAGTATGAAGGTTCCTTAAACTAAAAATAGAGCTACCATATGACCCTACAATCCCACTCCTGGGCATATATCTGGAGAAAAAACATGACTCAAAAGGATATATGCACACTAATGTTCATTGCAGCACTGTTTATCATAGCCAAGACATGGAAGACATGGAAGGAACCTAGATGTCTGTTGACAGTGTAATGGATAAAGAAGATGTGATATATATATATGTATACTCAGCCATTAAAAAGAATGAAATAATGCCATTTTCAGCAACATGGATGGACCTAGAGAGTGTCATAATGAGTGAAGTCAGTCAGATAAAGAAGGAGAAATATCATATGACATCTTTTATATGTGGAATCTGAAAAGAAATGATACAAATAAACTTATGAAACAGAAAGAGACTCACAGACTTATAAAACAAACTTATGGTTGCCAGAGGGAAGAGACACTTAGGGAGTTTGAGAGCATCATGTGCACACTGCTATATTTAAAACAACCAACAAGGACTTATTGTGTAATACATGGAACTCTGCCCAGTGTTATGTGCCAGCCTGGGAGGGGGTGAATGGATACTTGTATACATATGGCTGAATCCCTTCACTGTTCACCTGAAACTATCACAATATTGTTAATAGTCTATATCCCAATACAAAATAAAAAGTTCAAAAGAAAAAAATTTCTGACAAATAAAAGTCCAGGAACAGATAGTTTCATGGGGGAATTCTACGAAACATATAAAGAAGAGTTAATATTTATCCTCCCCAAATTATTCCAAAAAATTGAAAGAGGAGGGAATTTCCCAGATTTATTCTACAAGACTACCATTACCCTGAAACCAAAATCAGAGAAAAACACTACAAAAAAAAAAAAAGGAAAAGAAAAGTACAGGCCAACATCTCTGGTAAATATAGATGTAAATATCCACAAATCAAATTTAATGACATGTAAAAAGGGCCATACACCATAATCAAGTGGGATTTATTCCAGGGATGCAAGGATGGTTCACTATCTGTATATCAATTAATGAAATACACCACATTAACAAAACAAAGGATAAAATCACATGATCATCTCAATAGATGGAAAAAAAAAAAGATTTGACCAAATTCAACATCAATCCATGATAAAATTTTTCATCAAATTTGGTATAGAAGGAACATAAAAAAGACCATTTAGGACAAACCCACAGTTAACATCATATTCAATGATAAAAAACTGAAAGCTTTTCCTTTAAAATCAGGAGCAAGACAAGGATCTGCACTCCTGTCACTTCTTTTTTTTTTTTAATTTAATTTTATTTTATTTTTAAACTTTACATAATTGTATTAGTTTTGCCAAATATCAAAATGAATCCG
>NW_011480878.1:12948-13085 GCF_000754665.1 Bison bison bison
CAAGACTCCACAATGTTGGAAAGAAAGCCTCTTCAATAAATGGTGCTGGGAAAACTGGACAATGACATGTAAAAAATGAGATTAGATCATTCTTAACATTATACACAAAAATAAGCTCAAGATGAATTAAAGACCTA
>NW_011480878.1:13532-14171 GCF_000754665.1 Bison bison bison
TGTGTTAGTGTACTGTATTTATGTTTTTCCTTCTGGCTTACTTCACTCTGTATAATAGGCTCCAGTTTCATCCACCTCTTGTCACTTCTATTTAACATAGTACTAGGAGTCCTTGACACAGCAATCAGACAAGGAAAAGAAATAAAAGGCATCCAAATTGTAAGGAAAGAAGTAAAGCTGTCATTATTTGCAAATGGTATAATACTACATATAAAAAATGTTAAAGTCTCCACCAAAAAAAACTACTAGAACTAAAAAATGAATTTGGTACATTTGCAAGGTACAATATTAAAATACAGAAACTTGTTTCTTTTCTATACACTATACAATAATTAACTATCAGAAAGAGAGAGCAAAAAAAAAAAAAAAAATCCCATCCCATTTAAAATAGCACAAAGAGAAAGCAAAAAAAAAAAAATCCCATCCCATTTAAAATAGCATCAAATTTTTGGCAGAAACCAATACAACATTATAAAGTAACTATCTTTCAATTAAAAATAAAAATTAAAAAAATTAAATAGCATCAAAAAGAATGAAATATCTAGGAATAAACCTAACCATGGAGGTGAACAATCTATACTCTGAAACTATGAGACAATGATGAAAGAAATTTAAGATGATACAAAAAAATGGAAAAAT
>NW_011480878.1:14565-15095 GCF_000754665.1 Bison bison bison
AACATCATATACAAAAATAAAATAAAAATGTATTAAAGACCTAAATGTAACATTACAAACATAAAACTCCTAAAAGAAAACAGTCAGTACATTCTTTAATATAATTCTTAGTAACACTTTTTTTTTGGAGACAGTTGTCTCCTAAGGTGCTATCACTGAATGTTCACTTTCTCTCATGTCCCACATCCAATCTGTCATCAAATTCTGCTTGCTTTACTTTCAAAACATATCATGTACCTCTGTGTTTATTGCAGCACTATTCACGATAGCCAAGATATGGAAACAATCTGAATGTCCATCAACAGACGAATGGATAAAGAAATGTGGCTTGTATACATACACACATATATATAGCCATAAAAAATGAAATAATGCCACTTGTAGCAACATGAATGGACCTAGAGATTATCATATTAAGTAAAATAAGTCAAAGACAGAATCATTTCGTATCACTTATATGTGGAATCTAAAACACTGACACAAATGAATTTATTTGCAAAACAGAAATAGGCTCAAAAATATAGAAAACA
>NW_011480878.1:15195-18671 GCF_000754665.1 Bison bison bison
TATCTTGTAATAACCTGTAATGGAAGAGAATTACATATATATATATATATATGAATTACTTTGCTGTACACTTGAGACTAACTCAACACTGTAAATTAACTATACTTCAATTTAAAAAACATACCCAGAATCTGACTCCTAATTCCCATCTTCCCTCCTATCACTCTACTTTGTGATCACCATCTCTTACCTGGATATTGCAATAACCCTATGACTGCTCTCTCTCTTCCTCCTTTGCCCTCTTACAATCTATTCTCAGTATAGTAGCCAGAGTGCTCTCATTAAAACATAATCAGGTCATTTCAACCATCTGCTGAAAATTCTCCCAAAGTTCCCCAATAATTCAGCATAAAACCTAAATTCCTACAAGGTCTTATAAGATCTAACCCACATAACTTTTCTCATCTCACCTAATACAATTCCCTTCCCCTCCTTGCTCACTTTACTCCAACCTTCACCCCAGGTTCAAACATAGCAATTCTGCTTTTACCTCATAGTTTTTTTCCTCTACCCCGAGATAATAACATGACTTGCTTCCTTACCTCTTTTGGGTCTTTTCTTTACATTGTCTATGGGTAAGGTACTCGCTGTGGTCTGAATGTTTGTGTCCCCCCCCAAAATTCGTTGAAATCCTAACCTTGCAAATGTGATGGTATTAGTAAGTGGGACCTTCAGGCAGTGATTAGGCTCATTGGAGTCCTCATGAATTAGATTGTTGTTCCTATAAAAGAGATCTCACAGAGCTACCTAGGCCCTTCCACCATGTGAGGACACAGTGAAAAGGTACTGGCTATGAACCAGGAAAATGTTCCTTACCAAAACACAACATCCTGGTGCCTTGATCCTGGACTTTCCAGACTCCAGAACTGTAAGAAATAAACTTCTGTTGTTTATAAGCTAACTAGTTTGTGCTATTTTCTTATATCAGCCTGACTAAAACTAAGACAGCACTCTTTATCTTATTTAAAATTGTAAATCTCCCCTATTTTGCTCCACCATTTCCTGCTCCATTCTCTGCTTTCCTTTTTTCTTTCGTGGCACTTATTACCATCTAGTATACTATGTATTTTACTTAATTTTGTATAGTAGCTGTCTCCCATATTAGAATGTAAGCTCCATGAGAGCAGGGAGTTTTCCCTATTTTATTCACAATTGTATTATCAGTGCTTACAATAGTGCTTGAACAGAAGTGGACAGTCAATAAATATTTGAATGAATGAATCAATATACTCTTTAATACCACTTACTATATTGCATTATCATTTATCTGTTCACAGTAGGCACTGAATAAATATCTGCTGAATGAATGGCAAAAGCCTTCTATAAACTGTAAGACACTCAGTGCTTTATCATTAGGAAATAGTTGCCCTGTTCCCCTCTAGACCACAAATATGAAGCTGTTTACTGCTGTTCATAAGAACTGCCTCTACTCTTTCCATAGGGGGCAACATTTTATTCTCAACCCACCTGCATCCTGGCCATCTCCAAATCAGTTAAAGCTTATTGTTATAACTAGCATCGCAGACCCCAAGTTTCTTGTCTCTGTTGTCAATTGCATGGGAGCTCAGTCTGCTCCCCACACCTCCAAATACTTGCCTGAAGACAAGTATCTCCAACTTAACCCCCGCACACATATCCCCACACCTGATCTGATACTTAAAGCACTTTATATTTTCCAAAGCACTTTGTGTCCATTTTTAAATTTGATCTCCACACTAATCCTGCAAGTATCAACATCTCCATTTTTTTTAGATGAGAAACCAGAGGACCATAAAGTGATTAGCCAAGAATATATACCTAATAAATGATAGTTCAGGGCTTGGAATCAGATTCTTAGAATTAAGTTCTTTTCACCCCATTGTAAATGCCTGTATAAAATATCCAACAAGAAAATAAACATGAATAAATGAATATACTGCATGTAGAACTCCTAGTTAGCAGAGAGAATGCATATTCCATATAACAATGAATAAGGACAGCACTCGTTGGAGTTCTTCCACTTAATTCCTACACCATTAGTTGTGTATACCATTCAATTGGCATGGACCTCACCTTATTCAAGAAATATAATAATCACATAAAGCCTCAAAACCAGAGCTAAAGATTTCCCAGAGTGAGACACTCTGCTGCCCAGAAGCAAAGGAAATGTGATAAGTGCTGGGGAGAGGAAGGACAAAGAGGACTCAACAACCTTCCTTCATTCTCCACTAATTTAAACTACAGGAAAACAAGGAAGTGGCTTGGCTGGAAAATTAACCTTTATTCATTCATTATGTCTGTCATTTATTAATCATCCAGGAGGTTGTATATTCATTGAGAACTTCCTAGCAAAAAAGCCTGCTAATAGGGATTACAACCAAATAGTCATCTCTAGGGGACCTTGAAGGCCAATAAGGTAAAGAAAACATACACATGCATAGTAAGGACTGAAAGCTGAAAGAGTTCAGTGTTACGAGAGAGGTGCAAAGCACAAAGTGAGTGATTCCAAGTCAGGAGAAAACATATCCAAACCTGGGGAATAAGAAATATCCTTATAGAAATGGACCTGGTTCCCGGATCTAGACAAATAAATTGGACATTGGCTTGCGATTGTTAGAGAAGGGGAGGGCAAGTAATAGTGGATTCTGAGAACACTGTTCAGGAAATTGTGAAGGATGTGATGAAAACAATGAGTTATTCAGTGTGACTGGACTGCAGAGTATAAGAAAGGATAAGTGAGCATCAAGGTGGCAGATGAAGGTTAAGGCTAGCTTCAGAATTCACTGTGAATACCCAAAACAGGAAGGGCACATAGGGTGGATGGAGAGGGGAAATGAATCCTCATAGCAAGGCTCAAGTTTCTCTGTACTGACCCTGAGCTCTCATGTAGCCTGTCCTTCTTATCCCTTCTGGTAATAATACAGTCCAAATGAATTTTTCTCTTCATTCAGTTGTACCTTACTTGTACAAGGCACATTCAGTTTCTAGGGAAAGACTTCACCATGGCAACAGGCAAGCATGGTCTGGTACCACAGTGAAGTGCTTCTTTCTGGCTCAAAAGGACAGGATCTCTGCTAGGTGAACACCATGTAGGTTTCCTTCCTCTTCCCAGCTTAACACCCTGGTCCTCAGTCAGTCATACATCCAATTAAGTCTCTTGTTCAATTGGGAATCTGAATACTTTAGCTTATGCTCTAATGAAAGATTTGCTTGGGCCTTTCTAATTGGCAAGGCCATTTTCCTCAATGGCCCTAATTTCTGAACATGTGTTTATGTTTTAGAGATTCAGGCTGTAAAGAATAATGTAGAAGGCTCAATTACTCAATTATCTTAAGAATTTTCCTTCTTTACCCTCCATCTCACCTCTCTTTCTTTCCCTTCAGGGGTATGTATTAAGCCACATTGAGGCTCTATCCAAGATAAAGGTTCTACTGAAGCCACTTTCACATTTAATTTTTTTTTTTTCCTAGCTTATTGCCCTACCACTATTTCAAACT
>NW_011480878.1:18771-20919 GCF_000754665.1 Bison bison bison
TCCATGGGATTCTCCAGGCAAGAGTACTGGAGTGGGTTGCCATTTCCTTCTCCAGGGGATCTTCCCGACTCAGGGATTGAACCCAGGTTTCTCACATCCCAGGCAGATGCTTTAACCTCTGAGCCACCAGGGAAGCGTTCTTTCTTAACATAAGCCAATGTGAAAAAGCACAAGGGGGTTTAGTTAACCAAGAGCTCAGTGTGAGTCAGAAGTATAACATGGCTGCCAAGATAAAAGTTACAGCAATTTCATTAGAAAGAGAGGATCCAAAAGGAGGGCAATGAGACTATTTGCTCTGCTTTTCTGTTCTACCCCCAGAAGACAGCATCTACTGTCTCACCACATTTTTGAGAATGCTGCGAGTGAGAAGGGAAAGGAGCATTGTCCTGGGAGGCGGCAACCACATGGGTCTCCTGATAGTTCCTCAAAAGAACAGGCACACTCCTGCCTCAGGGCCTTTGAATGGTTCTTTTCTCTACCTGCAGCACTTCCCCTAGTTCTTGACATCACTTAATTTCTCACTTCATTAGGCCCCTATACAGATATCACCTCTCCTGAGAAGCTGCCCTTGATCTCCCATTTAAAACAGTCCTACCCATCACTCTCTACCTCTCTTCTTACTGCTTTGTTGCATGATATTTATCATCTCCTGACACATATTCTGTTTCTTCCATTAGAATATAAGCTCCATGAACACAGGGTTATTGTGTACTTTGTTTACACAGCATGAGCTCAATACATATTTATACAAACTTTTTCATGCCATCTACCTCATTGTATTGCAACTTATTTTTTTCATTTGTCTTGTCCCCACTAGAATTTTATTTAAGAAACTTCTTTTCTCTAATTTTTGACATTTTTATTAATTATCTAGCCAATACTTGGCATGAAGAGTGTTGGATGGATGGATGGATGAATGTGCTGGCAAGGATATCGTAGAGAGGTTTCAGAAACTGGATGAGGTTGGCCTAGAACCAAATTGCCAAATACAGTAGCCACTAGATACTTATGATAACTGAGCATTTGAAATTAAGCTTGTTTGAATTGAGATGTGTTACAAATGTAAAATGAACACCAGATTTTGTTTAGTTGTTAAGTTGTGTCTGATTCTTTTGCAACGCCAAGGACTGTAGCCTGCCAGCCTCTTCTGTCCATGGGATTTTCCAGGCAAGAATACTGGAATGGGTTGCAATTTCCTTCTCCAGGGAATCTTCTCGACCCAGGGATTAAACTCGCTTCTCCTGCTTGGCAAGTGAGTGCTTTACCACTGAGCCACCAGAGAACCCATGCACACCAGATTTTGAAGCCTTGGCATGAAAACATGTAAAATATCTCATTAATAATATTTTTGTTGATTATATGTTTAAATAACAATATTTTGTATATACTGGGTTAAATAAAACACATTCTACATTCTTAAAATTGAATTCAACTGTATCAGTTTTTCCTTCTTAAAGTAAATATTAAAATAAGTTAAAATAAGTTACATATATGACTAACATTATATCTGTATTGAATAGAACAGATTTTTGACAACCTCCATGTTTAAACTTCGACCTTTATAGGCTTGTGAGGGTATATATGGCGGGTATTGAAGCTATTCCTTGAAATTGACAGAGAAGAAGGTTCTCCATAATTACTGCTCCTGGTGGCAGTAGGATCAAATGAGTGATAGTCACTCAATCATGTCTAACTCTTTGTGACCTTATAGACTGTAGCCTGCCCAGCTCTTCTGTCCATGGAATTCTCCAGGCAAAAAGTGCTATGGTTTATTATTCAATCTCATCTTTCTCATTCCAGTCTTCTTTCATGCCAGCTTGTCCACAGTAGCTAGCAACAAGCCAGATGGAATGGTTAGGGCTTTTTACCTCCTTTCTTAGCTTCTGCCCACCCATGTTTTCCCTGATGGTGACAACAATGAACAGATAAGTAGTCCAAAGGTGAACCACAAATTGGAAGAACAAAATCTACCCACAAATACCCTGGATCATCCACATGCAGCAGAATCCCCACTTCGAAAAATCTCTTTTCCTGATTTATCCATATAGCCAACTCCCCTGGCAAAGCCCCATGATGGGTTACCCTAGAAGGGGAAGAGAGAAATAGAAGGGAAACCATCTGTCGTTTTTTTTTTTTTTTTTTTTTTTT
>NW_011480878.1:21019-21423 GCF_000754665.1 Bison bison bison
TGAAAAGTTAAACAAGATTACGGGACAATCATTCAAGAAATTCTGGGCAGAGTAAGATTAAGTACATACAAATTACCCATAGAGTTAGTACTCTAGTAATTCAAATTAGGGTCACCCCTAAAGGTTGATGCAAAGAAAGATTCCTTGAGGAGGTGTACTTGTGTTGAATTTTGAAGGATAAATATGATTATCACAAAATCATAGATTTCCAGAACTTATAGGGCCGTTAGAGACATAGTACATTCCTCATTGTACCAATAAGGAAACTGAGGTACAGAGAGAAAAAGATACCATAGTTAGAAAAAAGTTGGGAGTGCAACCAAGACTGTCTAGTTCACCGTCCGGTACTCTTCCCTCCAAGTGCTGAGATGGAAGAGATGGTTCTAGGTGTAAAAAAGGTACAG
>NW_011480878.1:21523-22989 GCF_000754665.1 Bison bison bison
GAAACTCAAATGCTTGAATACTCACTCCCCAATCTGCTCTTCTCCTAACAAGCTTACACACACACACACACACACACACACACACATCTCCAAACCTGATCTGGAATTTCCCTTTATTTTCTTCAAGACTGTTAATCTGGAAGGTGAATCAGATAACACTGAATTCAAATTCCAGGTCAAACACCAAGGCCTTTTTATTTACTTAGAAATGGGCCATGTGTTGATTAATGGCCTCTTTGATGTAACCCGCCATCTCAAAAGCCTTGAGGTTGAGAGGCCCTCCTTCTGTTCCTTTTTGTCCCATCACCACAAGGTATACAGACTCGATCTGAACTACTGTCACTGCTTGGCTGCCCCGACTCTGGCCTTTGGTGCGGAGATCCATGGTGTTGTTGCCCTCAGTGTATAGGTTGTCCCGAATCAACAAGCATTTGGTCCCTGCAAGAGTGATTCCCTGAAGAAACAACTTCTCTCTCCCTTCTCTCGCCAGCAAGATCTGAATTTCTTCCTGGGTCAGTTGGGACAGGTTACCTTCAGGATAAGAAGCTAACAACCAAGGTGGGGAATTGGTGATTATCGCCGCATCATAGCACATCCCAGTCTGTAGGAAGAGGGTGATGCAGTCTTGCCAGACTTCTTCACTGATATCCCCTATGCACTGCATGATTCAGGTAAGCTGTCTCTAAATGATGAATAAAGTGATTTTTGGCAAGTAGGTCTTCAAAAGAAGTTTGTTGGTAGTTGGCTCAAGATGAGACTGAAATAAGCTAAAAATACAGTCTGTTTTTGATGGCGTCTCCCCAGCAGCAAGGTGGAGGAGGTCTTGATGACTTGTGTGAAGTTATGCCTGAGCTGCCCTCTGTTGTGACTTATCAAGCTATCTTTTGAGCAGGAGTGAGGTCACAAAGGTTCTGTGACTTGTTAAACAGTCATAATTCACCACATCATGGGTGACCTTTGGCAGTAGCTTTCAGTGGTTGTATCTCCAGCTAGTGAGATATTGGTGCAAAGCACATCTACTTACTTCCCTAGGATACCATGGGAGAAACACCAACCCCCAATATCAGAAAATCCCTCAATGTAGAACATAACTGAGTAATATTTGAGTTGGAGGTTTGGATATAAAGCAGGACATGTGAGATTTAGTGCAGCAACTAGTATTCAGATGTTGGCTAATCTGAGACCTGAGCTCTAGGTACAAAGTAAAAAAAACCACAGCCCCACTGACTTAAAACTCTTTTTGGATGGACATAATAGCCTCCTAATGATTTCCTGTCTTCAGATTCTTTCCATCTAGTTGTTTATCCTCTGGCCCACACCAGCTGTGAGTCTAGAGTAATTTGTTTTCATCTAGTCATTCAGCAAGCATTTATCAGGCATTCACTATTTGCCAAGTACTTTTCCAAGCACTGGGTTACAGCAGTGAACAGAGAAAAATCTCACAGAGCTGACATCATAATGACAGA
>NW_011480878.1:23089-23364 GCF_000754665.1 Bison bison bison
AGACAAATAAATAATAAATTATAATAGAATCCCTTTCACAGAATTTTTTTTTTATGAATCTAATACTTTTTCCTTCCACATTTTCCTTCTTAGTCCCAGATGCTATCTACTCCTGTGGGGGTCCAATCTGACATGCGATTCTTCTGAAACCTTTGACAAATCACCATCTCTACCTTAATTTCCTCTGAAATGACACTAACTTGCCTTAAGTAGGGACTTTTAGGAGGAATGGCTAAAGTTAATGGAGAGAAAATTTGGGGTAGTTTAGAAAATTC
>NW_011480878.1:23645-25097 GCF_000754665.1 Bison bison bison
GACAGAGATGAGGGAGTGAGCATATGGATATCTGGGGGAAGAGCATTCTAGGCAGAAGGAACAGCAAGTGCTTCTGAGGCAGGAGAATGTATGGTATATTTGAGAAACAACAAGAAGATCAATATAACATAAAGAGAGAAAGAAAAGGGTGATAGAAGATATAGTCAGAGAGGCACTAGGCTTAGATCACACGTAGGCTTATTTTAAGCCATGTAAAGATTTGGATTTTCTCTGAAATGGAGAGCCACTGGTAGGTTTCAAGCAAAGGAGTGACATCACTATAGATTCTAGAGTCTGGAAGATGCCATATTGAGGACAGATTCTAGGGAAACCAGGGCCAAAACATGGTGACCAAACTATGTCAATAATTTAGGCAAGATAGAGGTTTTAGCTAGAATACAGGGCCCAGAGAGGTGACATGATTTGCCCAAGGTCACACAGCAAGTTAGTAGTAGCAGACCTGAGAGTAAAATCCAGGTTTTTCGACTCTCAGACTGTTCTTTTTGCCATCATAATCCTGATTCAGAGAACACTACAGAGTAGCTGCACTTCATCTGAGAGGTGGTTCAGTGGGTCTCCGGTCCTTTTCCCACATCTTTGGTGACAAAGTTATGAGGCTACTCTAATAGTTCAGGCTTTAACTAGGTTTATGGCAGTAGACTCCCCCTGGTTGAGAGGAGTGAAAGGAAAATATACTTATAAACCATCTCAAAAATATTCTATAGTGACTTGCCCAAGGTCTCACAGGGAGCTCTTCAGAAACTCAGTCATCACCACAGAGTAGTCTATGTTATCTTTGACTGGTGCCATCTCTGTTAACATTAAAGAATAGTGGAATGATATTGGTACTCAGAATCCTTACAGCATCATGGGTTGTGAGAAGGGTGCCAGCACTTGAGTCTGGGACTTAAGAATTCCTGGGCCAAACCTGAAGTCTGAACTAGGACAATCTGTTGTTGTTGCTGTTTTTACTCTTAAGAAAATGGAAGCAGTCCTAGAAATATTTGTGAGCCTAATGTTACTGTTCTGCCTCCTGTCTACAGTCCTAATAGTTTTTCCTTTAAACAATATGAAAAAAGCTCCCAATCACCGGATTTTATTTAAACCAAGCGTCCTTAGAAAGCTAGAATGTATATTTAGCAGTTTCTCTTCCCAAATAGTGCAGTGGTAAATAATCTGCCTGCCAAAGCAGGAGATGCAAGAGACTCTCGTTCCATCCCTGGGTAGAGAAGATCCCTTGGAGTAAAAAATAGCAACCCACTCCAGTATTCTTGCCTGGATAATCCCATGGACAGAGGAGCCTGGTGGGTTATAATCCAAAGGGTCGCTAAGAGTCGGATGTTACTGGGTACACACCCCTACCAAAGGAATGGCATTTTGACAGGACCGCCCAAAGAAAAGGGCATTGCCAGGAAGCAAGATGGCGTTAGCGGCGGAAGGCAAAGTGTCGCG
>NW_011480878.1:25197-27763 GCF_000754665.1 Bison bison bison
GCGAGAGAAGCCTCCGCGAGGATCAGGTGACGAGAACTTGAAGCACGAGAGGGAGGGCGGGGGCTAGAACCAGGGTTGGGCAAGAAGGCTGCGAGAACCGTGGTGGCGGCAGCAGCCTGAGTTGCACTAAGGATTCCGGGGGTGGGGATCCGCGGTCATGGACCATATCACGGTGCCCAAGGTAAGGAGAAGAGATCGGCGAGGCTGGGAGCCGGGGATTCCCTCTCGATGCTCAGCCGCAAGCCCAGCTACACCCTCTCAACTCTTAGAGTGCTCTTTGACGCCCTCTTCCGCGCGGGACCGGAGTAATATTCCTCGGTTCACACCCCGTTTCACCCAAACTGAACTTTCTTCTGCTTGGGACCTGCCTGCAGGCAGCTGCGGCACGCAAAGAAGAGGTGGTTCTGTACCAGTCGTTCTCTCACTTGATGCCGCCTCCGCGCTGGGTGGTTGCCTGCTGGGTCCCTCTCTGTCCTGTCTCCTCCGATCCTAGCTCCTCCTGGCTCCCCAGCGGTTACCTCATACACCCCTTTACTCCAGCCTTTTATACAGACTTGCTGCACTTGTAACATCCTTTCTTGAATTCCCCGAGTGGCATTGCCTCCCAGAGGGTTACTTCCTTTATCCAGGGTTTCCCTGCCCTTCTCTTAACTTCTACCCCAACAGTTGCTCAGACCATCAGTCCAGCTCCTCAACTTGCATGTGTGGGTTTGGGGGCAAAAGCATCTGTACAGCCCCGAGCTTGGCTATAGGAAAGAGGTGTAACAGAGTGGACCTGGCTCTGCTCATCCAGGAAGAAAAAACGTAGAGGTGACATTGCGAGGCCAGTTGGTGTCTGTGTACAGCTGACCCTAGTTAGAGCCTCTTTTATGTCTTTTCTTTCCAGATACTACTCTGTATTTCCCCAACTCCAGCCTCTTTCTTTTAGAATTCACTTCCTTCCTGTCAGTTTTCTTTCTACCGTCAGGCTGAGAACAGGGAAGGGTTACAACTAGTTTTTGCTTAATTTTTTCTATCGATCATAGGAGATATGGCCCAGGCTAATTTAAATCCATATCAAACATAAGGATTACTAACTGTGAAGAGGCAAAAAGGTAGTTTATTTGGGGTCTTAGAATTGCAATTCAGGGATCACAGAAAGTCTAGAAGAAACCAGAATAGTGTCCTACAAGGGGAAAATGGCTAGGATTTTTACAGGAAGAGGGAAATCAATGCAGGGTTATGCAAGCTGTTTACCAACAATATGGATTGGAGGGTAAAATTATTCTATACATAAGATTTGAGTTATGGAATGAATCTCAGTCATTACTAGGGACAGTTGTGTTTTCTTAGGAAGATAAAGTCTAGTTCTCAACATCAATCTTTCCTTTTAGCAACTCAGCAACTATTCAGCAGTTTTAATTTAGAATGTTCAGCGAAAGTCCAGCATTGGTAGCAAATACGGAGGTCTTCAGGTCATGTCTTAGTCATTCCTGACATAGTTATTTTCACATTTTCCCCTTTTGCCCATGCCTTTTCCTGAAGAAAACATCATTGGAGCAATTCTTATTTCCACATAACCAGAATTGGTTGTCTGCTCCAGGTCCATCATGTCCTTTAGAGGGTGGTTTGTGATGAATCAGTGGATAGATTGGAAAATTCACTGGAAGCAACATGATGTTGTGCTGCCTCAAGTATATCGATTGGGATGAGTATCAGCTGAGCAGTAGAATGGTTAAATATAGAAGTAATCAATTTAAGCAAGCACTTTATCAATATAAAGAAGCTGACAGCATTTATTAACAGTAATAAGCCAGTTTGCAAAACAGTTTTGAACCAAGATCCAATGTTTGAGGGTAACCAACTAAACAAACCAAACATTAGGGAAGTATTAACACTATCAGAATGAAGTCAAGTGAACTTGTTTTGTAAGATTCCAATTTGAGTTTCTACTGTACCAGAGGCATTTATCCAGGTACAACAGGTGGTATTTAAGATGACACAGACTCTTCCAAGTTCTGCTAGAAGGTGATTCAAGGAAAAACTTGTATCTAACACAAGATGGACAAGCAAATTCAGGGAGTCTTTTTGGGTGCTTATTGTTTTAGCTGTGGCATTAGCTATGTCTGCTATGATAGCAGAGGGGTTTTGAATAATTTTGTCAGTGGCACCAACTCCCCGTGTGGTTTAAATAAATCTTGGGAACCTTTGAAATCCCTCAGAAGGGGTTTCTTGGCAGAGGCAGAAAGTAGACTGTATGTGCCATTTGGTAATTTCTGACAAATTTAACGCAGTCTAATGAACTATTAAAAGTCCTGCTGCTGCTGCTAAGTCACTTCAGTCATGTCCGACTCTTTGCGACCCCATAGACGGCAGCCCACCAGGCTCTCCTGTCCCTGGGATTCTCCAGGCAAGAACACTGGAGTGGGTTGCCATTTCTTCTCCATACATGAAAGTGAAAGGTGAAAGTGAAGTCACTCAGTCGTGTCCGACTCTTCATGACCCCATGGGCTGCAGCCTACCAGACTTCTCCGTCCATGGGATTTTCCAGGCAAGAGTACTGGAGTGGGTTGCCATTGCCTTCTCC
>NW_011480878.1:28184-31324 GCF_000754665.1 Bison bison bison
GGGAGACCTGGGTTCGATCCCTGGGTTGGGAAGATCCCCGGGAGAAGGAAATGGCAACCCACTCCAGTACTCCTGCTTGGAAAATTCCATGGATGGAGGAGCCTGGTAGGCTACAGTCCATGGGGTTGCAATGAGTTGGACACGACTGAGCAACTTCACTGGAGCACAGAGAAAGGAGACGTCAAAGGTGAAATTCAGCCATGGGCTGGTTATATATGAGCAGCCTAGAAGCCTTCCTTGTTGGAATGTATGGGGGTTATCATGAGAATATATTTTGTTGTTGAACAATGAAATAAATTGGGTGTTTGGAAGTTGGATTTCTTGTTTCTGGATAACCACAGGGCCTCATTAGAACACATATTCCTAAGAAACTGTTTGAGGGGTTATCTGGTTCCAAACAAGGAAAACAAGGAAAGGGAACTGTGGATTCAAGTAGATGAGTTCTGAATAACATATGGTAGAGAGTTACCAGTAAGATTAGAGATAGCCAAAGCAAGGGGATCCCAGTATTCAGCAAATGATTAGGGTGCTGATGGCATATCCAACAATTTGTTAGATTTCCTCCAGTGGCTAGACTTTTGGAAATGCAGAATAAGGCATTATTTTCCCAGGTATAAAGAGTCCAGATGGATATTAAGAGAGCTAATACTATAACTCTAGTAAAAACTATCCCAATAAAAGTCAGTCATTTTAATATAAAGAGGACTAAGGGTAACTCATGGCCTTGGTGAGTGAAAGAATCCCAAGTGAAATAGAGTAATTAAATGGCCAAGAATTGGAGCCACAGGCTTATTCCCAGCAAAGTTAATATAAGATAGAATTACCATTCATGGAGGATGCCTACTCTATGTAGTAGGACAAAGCACATTAATAAAACTGTAGCTTCAACGAGGAGTCCCAAAAATTCAATTGTCCAGTCCTTTATAGTCAAAATCAAAGAACCGAAGGACCAGGGTCACTTCCTCTAAATTTTCATTCCTGGCCATAAACCTATTCATGAAAAATTTCACTCCTTGACAATATGTCTATAAGAAGGAGAAGCAAGTTGATGCATCATCAATTATTACATAATGAAGGAGATGTAACAACTCTATGATGGCAGCAATTAGAACAAGGTTAACTTGAGGGATTTCATTGATGGGGATCATGGAGAGTACCAGCCTTGTCCAAATCTTGGGAAAGCCATCCACATTAGGGGCCATTTGCCTCACTTCTGGGTCAGTTTTAATGAGACTTTGACAATAATGTAAAAGATCTCCCTTGACTAGAAGGGGATTATATAGTCCTAAGTCAAGAATCATGGATTTTTCAATAATTTTTTTTTCAAATAGTGACAGTTTGTATTTTCCAAAGGGTATAGATATTAAGTGTAGTAGGACTATGTATGGCAGTTTAGGCCAAGGAAGGCCTATAGCCTCAGAGAGTTTTGCCAGTTGAGTTTTGATTACGGCTTTGTTTCTTTCCCCTGGACCAGAAGATTGAGGATGATAGTTACAGTGGAAATGTAGAAGCCGGATTTTACAAATAACATTTGGAATTTGTACAATGAAATGGGCACCGTTATCACTATGTAATTCCAGGGGAATTCCCTCAGTAGGAATAATCCTTTTCAACAGTGTTTTGGCTACTGTAAGGAGAGTTACTCATCTGCAAGGAAAGGCTTCCACCCAATGGGAATACATGCATACTATCATCAGAATATATTTGCATCCCTGAAAGGGAGATAGCGAGGTAAAATCCACTTGCCAGATTTCAAAATGACCCAGAAGCAAAGGAAAGTGGCAGTGAGAAGTATGAATAGGTATTTCTGGGTTCTGCTTAGGACAGATATGACACCTCTGACATATTTCAGCCATTACTTTGGGAGAAGGTTTCCAAAAGAACTGTTTTTCCCAGGCTATCATTTTATCAGTTCCCACAATGAATAATTTAATGTATTAATTTTAGTGTGGTTTCTTGTGTGACTTCACAAAGAGTAGAGTGGCAATTTAGCATATACCAAAGCCCAGTATGTTGATCAAATGTGCATCATTCAGAAACTCATCTCTGTTCCTTAGATGGGCAGCAGGTATCCTCCCAAGTATGGAGCTTGAATCTTGTAATGCTGCTGCCTTAGCAGCTCTATTGGTCTGTCAATTCTCCTTTCCTTCCTCAGTGTTGTCTTTGGAATGTCTCCAGACTTTTATAATTGCCAGTTGTTGTAGCAGCTAAAACAAAGGGGCCATTTATTTTTATGGGAGTATAATTGCTTTACAATGTTATATTAGTTTCTGCTGTGCAATGAAGTGAATCAACCATATTTATACCTTATATCCCCTCCTTCTTGGACCCTCCTCCAACGCCAACCCCCATCCCACCAATTTAGGTTATCACAGAGCACCGACCTGAACTCTCTTTGCTACACTGCAGGTTCCCACTAGCTATCTGTTTTGCACATGATAGTACATTTATGTCAAATCTAATCTTCCAGTTCATCCCAGCCTCCCCTTTCTGCTTGTGTCCACATGTCCATTCCCTACATCTGCCTCTTTATTCCTGTCCTGGACCTAAGTTTATTGGTACAATTTTTCGAGATTCCACATACATGTGTGAATATATGATACTTTTTCTCTTTCTTACTTACTGCACTCTGTATGACAGAATCTAGGTTCATCCACATCTCTACAAATGATGTAATTTTGTTCCTTTTTATGGCTGACTAATATTCCAATGTGGATATGTACCACATCTTCTTTATTCATTTATCTATTGATGCACACTTAAATTGTTTCCATGTCCTGGCTGCTGTAAATAGAGCTGCAGTGACCTAAATCAAATCTGTTATGATTATACAGTGGAAGTGAGAAATAGATTTAAAGGACTGATATCATAGAGTGCCTGATGAACTATGGACGGAGGTTCGTGACATTGTACAGGAGACAGGGATCAAGACCATCCCCATGGAAAAGAAATGCAAAAAGAAATGCAAAAAAGCAAAATGGCTGTCTGGGGAGACCTTACAAGTAGCCGTGAAAAGAAGAGAAGTGAAAAGCAAAGGAGAAAAGGAAAGATATAAGCATCTGAATGCAGAGATCCAAAGAATAGCAAGAAGAGATAAGAAAGCCTTACTCAGCGATCAATGCAAAGAAATAGAGGAAAAC
>NW_011480878.1:32093-32310 GCF_000754665.1 Bison bison bison
TTTGGCTTAAAGCTCAACATTCAGAAAACGAAGATCATGGCATGTGGTCCCATCACTTCATGGGAAATCAATGGGGAAACAGTGGAAACAGTGTCAGACTTTAATTTTTTGGGCTCGAAAATCACTGCAGATGTTGAGTGACTGCACCCATGAAATTAAAAGATGCTTACTTCTTGGAAGGAAAGTTATGACCAACCTAGATAGCATATTCAAAAGC
>NW_011480878.1:33561-37382 GCF_000754665.1 Bison bison bison
CTTCTCATTGCAGTGGCTTCTCTTACGGAACACAGGCACTAGGCACATGGACTTTAGTAGTTGTAGTAGGTGGGCTCAGTAGTTGTGGCTCTTGGGCTCTACAGTGGGAGTTCAGTAGTTGTGGTACATGGTCTTTAGGTGCTCCATGGCATGTGGAATTCTTCTGTGGCAGGGACTGAACTAGTGTCCTCTGCATTAGCACGTGTTTTCCCATCCACTGTACCAACAGGGATGTCTCTCATGGTAGTTTTGATTTGCATTTCTCTAATAATTAGTGATGGCGAGCATCTTTTCATTTGCTTCTAGGCCATCTGTATGTCAGTTTAGTTCAGTCACTCAGTTGTGTCTGACTCTTTGTGACCCCATGAGCCACAGCACGCCAGGCCTCCCTGTCCATTACCAACTCCCGGAGTTCACCCAAACTCATGTCTATCGAGTCAGTGAAGCCATCCAGCCATCTCATCCTCTGTCATCCCCTTCTCCTGTTCCCAATCCCTCCCAGCATCAGAGTCTTTTCCAGTGAGTCAACTCTTTGCATGAGGTAGCCAATATATTAGAGTTTCAGGTTTAGCATCAGTCCTTCCAAAGAACACCCAGGACTGATCTCCTTTAGGATGGACTGGTTGGATCTCCTTGCAGTCCAAGGGACTCTCAAGAGTTTTCTCCAACACCACAGTTCAAAAGCATCAATTTTTCGGCACTCAGCTTTCTTCACAGTCCAACTCTTACATCCATACATGACTACTGGAAAAACCATAACTTTGACTAGATGGACCTTGGTTGGCAAAGTAATGTCTCTGCTTTTGAATATGCTATCTGGGTTGGTCATAACTTTTCTTCCAAAGAGTAAGCATCTTTTAATTTCATGGCTGCAGTCACTATCTGCAGTGATTTTAAAGCCCCCCAAAATAAAGTCTGACACTGTTTCCACTGTTTCCCCATCGATTTCCCATGAAGTGATGGGACCAGATGCCATGATCTTCATTTTCTGAATGTTAACCTTTAAGCCAACTTTTTCACTCTCCTCTTTCCCTTTCAAGAGGCTTTGTAGTTCCTCTTCACTTTCTGCCATAAGGGTGGTGTCATCTGCATATCTGAGGTCATTGATATGTCTCCCAGCAATCTTGATTCCAGCTTGTGCTTCTTCCAGCCCAGTGTTTCTCATGATGTACTCTGCATGTAAGTTAAATAAGCAGGGTGACAATATACAGCCTAGACGTACTCCTTTTCCTATTTGGAACCAGTCTGTTGTTCCATGTCCAGTTCTAACTGTTGCTTCCTGACCTCCATACAGATTTCTCAAGAGACAGGTCAGCTGGTCTGGTATTCCATCTCTTTCAGAATTTTACACAGTTTATTGTGATCCTCACAGTCAAAGGCTTTGACATAGTCATTAAAGCAGAAATGTCTATTTGTGTCTTTTGCCCATTTTTTGATTGGGCTGTTTTTTTTTTTTTTTTACATTAAGCTGCATGAGTGTTTGTATATTTTAGAAGTTAATTCTTTATCCATTGTTTTGTTTGCAAATATATTTTCCGATCCTGAGGGTTGTCTTCTCGTCTTCTTTATGCTTTCCTAGCCTGTGCAAAAGATATTAATTAGGTCTCATTTGCTTATTTTTGTTTTTATTTTCTTTTTTTGGGGCTTTTAAATTAGTTTTAATTGGAGGATAATTACAATATTGTGATGGCTCTAGTGTAGGAGATGAGTCAAAAAAAAAAAAAAAAGATCTTGCTGTTATTTATGTCAGAGTTTTTTCCTGTGTTTTCCTCTAAGTGTTTTATACTGTTCACCATATATTTAGGTCTTTAAACCATTTTCAATTTATTTTTATGTATGGTGTTAGGTAGTGTTCTAATTTCATTCTTTTGCATGTACCTGGCCAGTTTTCCCAGCACAACTTATTGAATAGGCTGTCTTTTCTCCTTTGTATGTTCTTGCCTCCTTTGTTATAGATTAGATGACCATAGGTGTATGAGTTTATCTCTGGGCTTTCTGTCCTGTACCACTCATCTATATTTCTGTTTTTTGTGCCAAAACCATACTGTCTTGATTACTACAGCTTTATAGTATAGTCTGAAGTCAGGGAGCGTAATTCCTCTAGCTCCATTTTTCTTTCTCAAGATTGTTTTATTAGTGGCTTTTGTGTTTTCATACAAATTGTAATTTTTTTTTAATTCTGTGAAAAATGCTTTTAGTAATTTGATAGAGCTCACACTGAATCTATAGATTGCTTTGGGCAGTACAGTGATTTTCAAATATTGCTTCTTCCCAGCTATGAATATGGTGTATCTCTTCATCTGTTTGTGTTATCTTTGATTTCTTTCATTGGTGTTTTATAGTTTTGAGTACAGATGTTTTGGCTCATTAGGTAGGTTTATTCTTAGGTTTTTTTTTTTTTCTTTTTGTTGCAATGCTAAATGGGGTTGTTTCCTTAATTTCCCTTTCTGATCTTTTATTGTTAGTCTATAGGAAGGCAAGAGATCTCTATGCATTAATTTTGTATTCTGCAACTTTGCCAAATTCATTGATTAACTCTAGTAGTTTTCTGGTGGCATCTTTAAGCTTTTCTATGTATAGTATCATGTCATCTACAAACAGTGACAATTTGACTTCTTTTCCAATTTGGATTCCTTTCATTTCTTTTTCTTCTCTGACTGCCACGGTTACGGCTTGCAAAACTATGTTGAATAATAGTGACGAGAGTGCATATCCTTGTCTTGTTCCTGATCTTAGAGGAAATGCTTTCAGTTTTACAGCTTTGAGAATGATGTTTACTGTGTTTGTCATATATGGTCATTATTATGTGAAGGCAGATTCCCTCTATGCTCAATTTCTAGAAAATTTTATCATAAATAGGTGTTGAATTTGTTAAAAGCTTTTTCTGCATCTATTGGGATGATCATATGGTTTCTGTTCTTTAATTTGTTAATATAGTGTATCACATGGATTGATTTGCATATATTGAAAAATCCTCGCATCCCTGGAATAAATCTCACTTGATCACGTTGTATGATCTTTCTAATGTGTTGTTGGATTCTGTTTGTTATTATTTTGTTGAGGATTTTCAGCATCTATATTTATCAGTGATATTAGTCTGTAACTTTCTTTCTTTGTGATGTCTTTTTCTGATTTTGGTATCAGGGTGGTGGTGGCCTTATAGAATGAGTTTGGGAATTTTCCTCCTTCTGTAATTATTTGGAAGAGTTTGAGAGGTTAGGTGTTATTTCTTCTCTAAATGTTTAATATAATTTGCTTGTTAAATCCTCTGGTTCTGGGCTTTTGTTTGTTGGAAGCTTTTAAATTACACTTTCAATTTCATTATGTTTTATTGATTTGTTTATATCTTCTAATTATTCCTGATTCAGTCTTTGAAAGTTGTGCCTTTTTTGGAACTTGTTCATTTCTTCAAGGTTTTCCATTTTGTTGTCATTTAGTTGCTTATGAATAGTATCTTATGATCCTTAGTATTTCTGTGGTTTCAGTTGTAACTTCTTTTTCATTTCTAATTTTATTGATTTGATTTCTCCCCCCTTCTTGATGATTCTGTGTCAAGATTTATTAATTTTATCTTAAAGAATCAGCTTTTAGTTTCATTGATCTTTGCTATTATCTTTGTTTATATTTCACTTATTTCTGCTCTGATCTTTATTATTTCTTTCCTTCTACTAATTTTGGAGTATTTTTTTGTTGTTCTTCTTTCTCTAGTGGCTTTAAATGTAAGGTTAATATTGTTTATATGATGTTTTACTTATTTGTTGAGGTGAGATTAAATTGCTATAAGCTTCTGTCTTAGAACTGCTTTTGCTGCATCCCATAGG
>NW_011480878.1:39216-39322 GCF_000754665.1 Bison bison bison
CTTCAATTAAGCTGCTGCTGCTGCTAAGTCGTGTCAGTCATGTCTGACTCTGTGAAACCCCATAGACCACAGCCCACCAGGCTCCGCCGTCCCTGGGATTCTCCAG
>NW_011480878.1:40841-41554 GCF_000754665.1 Bison bison bison
CCCAGCCACCCCTTAAGGGCACCCTTTTGTCTCTCTTCTAGTTTTCTTACCCCCTTCCCCCTTGCCTCCTTAGACATGGGGTATCTCCTCTCAGCCACTCGCCATTCAGCACCGCACAGCCGACAAGGTCAGGAGCATGGGCTGTGAGGAGACACCCCATGTCCAAGGTCAGAGAAACTCCAGTAAGATGGTAGGCACTGAGAGAGGGCATCAGAGGGCAGACAGAAACCACAATCACAGAAAACTAACCAATCTAATCACATGGACCACAGCCTTGTCTAATTCAATGAAACTATGAGCCATGCCATGTAGGGCCACACAAGATAGATGGGTCATGGTGGAGAGTTCAGACAAAATGTGGTCCACTGGAGAAGGGAATGGCAAACCACTTTAGTATTCTGGCCTTGAGAACCCCATGAACAGTATGAAAAGGCAAAAAGATAGGACGCTGAAAGATGAACTCCCCAGGCCAGTAGGTGCCCAACATGCTCCTGGAGATCAGTGGAGAAATAACTCCAGAAAGAATGAATTGACAGAGCCAAAGTGAAGACAACATTCTGTTGTGGATGTGACTGGTGATGGAAGCAAGGTCCGATGCTGTAAAGAGTAATATTGCATAGGAACCTGGAATGTTAGGTCCATGAATCAAGGCAAATTGGAAGTGGTCAAACAGGAGATGGCAAGAGTGAACATTGACATTCTAGGAATCAGCG
>NW_011480879.1:0-650 GCF_000754665.1 Bison bison bison
CCCCGCCACGCAGAGTTTTCTAAGTAAGCCATCCGTGCACTGCTCAAGGCCCAATTAATTCATCAAATGACCACTGTCTGTCTTATTTATCTGGCATAAATTTTCCCACGTTAGGATCTTACAGTGTTCCTTCCTTCCCTCTTTCTTTTCTTCCTTTCTCCCTTCCTCCCTCCCTCTCATCTTTCCTCCTATCCTTCCTTCCTTCAAGTTACATGGATAAGCCCAGATTCAAGAAGTGGAGAGACCAACCAAGAGATGAAGAGGTGGCAAGATCATATTGCAATGGGGTGTGCGTTTAGGAAGGAGTTATTGCAGCCATCTTTACAAATAATCTACCCCCATAAGAAGTGAGTAAATGCCAGAGTATACTACATGACTCAGCTGTGGATATTGTTGACATAGTCATAATCATGTGAGCACTGACTGTTGATCTAACCTAGATTAGACTACAAGTATTTTGAGAGGAAGTGAGACAGGGAAGAATGAGTCTAGGTGATGGTGGTGAAAGAGAGCTAAATACTCATTTTCCATTTGAGGAAGTCAATAGTAATTAAAAGATAGCAACACCTTAAATAGATAGTAGTAGATATAATAGACCATTATATCTACTACTGCAGGCAGGAATCCCTCAGAAGAAATGGAGTGGCCAT
>NW_011480879.1:4748-5188 GCF_000754665.1 Bison bison bison
GGCCACCCCAGCCAACTCACATAAGTGAGAGAAATAAATGTTTATGAGTGTGCCACTGAGTTTGTCTGCTTGCTTCTCACACAGCAATAGCTGACTAATGACACGTGGGACCAAACCAAGAGACTGTAAGGACAAGACGACCAGGAGCTGGAAGGGAAGGAGGCCAAATCAGCTCACCTGTAGGTGGTAAGCATCCGGAAAACACACAGAGTGACACAATCCTAGAATAAGAGATGCTGTGTGCTGAGAAGCTCAGAGTATCTTACTAGAATTCTTGAAATAGGGAATTCATACTCCAAAAGCAGATAGTTTCATGCCTTTTTTAATGCTTATATTTTAGGATTTCTTTTTCACCCCCTTGGCTTTTGCGGTGGCCTGTTGACTTTGCCAAGAACAAAAGAAAAAAATCTGTGTCCACAATAGGCCTGGAGAAAAAGAGG
>NW_011480880.1:0-1001 GCF_000754665.1 Bison bison bison
GAGTCATTAGGCATATTCAATGTATTTGTTTAATTTTTCACTTAATGGGTATTTTATTTTGTTAAGACTCAAATTCACTCTATGGGATCTAGCAAGTTCCATAGTCTATCAGTCATTGGACAGTACATATAATCTAGGGAAAGACAGATTTTATTTTCAGTGAAGTTATAATTTAAAAAAACTCACATGTATCATGCTAAATGGCTCTTTAAAAACTCATACATCACATTGAAACAGTATGATTATTTATCTTACAGGTTTGTAAACAACTACTTATTATGCAACTTATCCACGGGGGTGGAACAAGGTATTGATACAAGCAGTTGAAGATTTATTAGAAGAGAGAGAAACAATGCTGTTTCGAGGAATTAAGAGCAAGCATAGGGGCTTCCCTGGTGGCTCAGAAGCTAAAAAATCTGCCTGCCATGCAGGAGACCCAGGTTCAATTCCTGGGTTAGAAAGATCCCCATGAGAAGGAAATGGCAACACACTCCACTGTTCTTGCCTGGAAAATTCCATGGACACAGGAGCCTGGCGGGTTACAGTCCACGGGGTTGCACACAGTTGGACATGACTGAGGAACTGACATGTTCACTTTCTTTCATAGGGACAGTGGTGATTTTAGTGCCCGTGCTCTAAATGGTCCAACAGTGAGCGATTCTGTTGACAGGTGAGGATGTCTGAGGGGAAAATACAGTCCCTTCATCCATCTCAGCTGGCTGCCCACTGTGGGTGAGGCGGGGGGACACACATCTTCATCTAGAACATCCCCTTGCGTCTCACCCCATGGCCCCTCCACTCCCCAATGAGATATTTGTGTTCTGTCCTCAAGACTGAGTGAGAGGAGAAGGCCCCTGCAGGGTCTGGGACCGCGTGGGACACCTGAAAAGCTCCTCTGTCTGGAGCAGAAGGCATCTGGAACAAGTGAGGCTCTCTGGAATCATCTCAAGCCCTCACTTCTTATGATTTCTACATTTTGAGAGCACAGATTGGAGGGTAAA
>NW_011480880.1:5457-5851 GCF_000754665.1 Bison bison bison
CCCTGGGGTGACAAAAGAGTTGCATGTGACTAAACAACAACAAGCTCATTTGGGTAGGGAAGGAAATATCAGCAGGGGCTGGGAAGATGAAATAAATAAGGCAGGAGAGGCAGCTGAAGAGACGTGGTGAAGCTAGTTCTAACAATGGGTAACTGGAGCTTACCCAGCGATGGGGAAGCTCTGGGGGTCTGAATAGAACACATGCTCCAGAGTGGTCTGAGCTCAAGGGAGAGAGCTGGGGTATTTATACACCACTTCCCATCCATCACTGATTGAGAGCTGCCTATTGGTGGCTGGATGGCATCATAGACACAATGGATGTGAGTTAGAGCAAACTCCAGGTGATAGTGAAAGACAGAGAAGCCTGGTGTACTGCAGCCCATGGGGTCACAAA
>NW_011480881.1:0-713 GCF_000754665.1 Bison bison bison
AAAAAAATCAAAATCATTTCAAGCATCTCTTCTGATTACAATGCAGTAAGATTAGATGTCAACTACAGGGAGAAAGAAACTATTACAAATACAAACATATGGAGGGTAAACAACATGCTTCTGAATTACCAAACTATAACAGAAAAAAATCAGAAAATAAACGAAAATATGCATAGAAACAAACGAAAACAAAAACACGACAACCTCAAAACTTCGGGATTCAGTAAAAGCAGTGCTAAGGGGAAGGTACAAGCTTACCTCAAGAAACAAGAGAATCATCAAATAAATGACCTAACTTTACACCTAAAGCAACTAAAAAAAGAAGAAGTGAAGAACTGCAGGATTAGAAGAAGGAAAAAAATAATAATAAAAATTAGGGCAGAAATAAATGAAAAAAAAAAGGCAATGTAAACGATAGCAAAAATCAGCAAAAGTAAAAGCTGGTTCTTTGAAAAGATAAATAAAATAGACAAACCATTAGCAAGACTCATCAAGAAAGAAAGGGGGAACAATCAAATCAACAAAATTAGAAATGAAAATGGATAAATCACATCAGAAATCAAAGGATCATAAGAGACTACTATCAGCAGCTATAGGAAAATAAAATGGACCACTTGGAAGAAATGAACAAATTCTTAGAAAAGTATAACCTTCCAAAACTGAACCAGGAAGAAATAGATAATCTCAACATATCCATCCAAAGCATGGAAAGT
>NW_011480881.1:4154-4514 GCF_000754665.1 Bison bison bison
GGGAGCTGGATTTTGGGGATTGTGGAGCAATCCCAGGGCAAGGGCTGCTATTGACTGCAGAGAAATGGACTGATGGGATGTGAGGGAGGATATTGGGGTGCGAAATGCCTGTGGAGGAACACCAGGCACCATGGAAGCAAGGGGATACTTCCTAGTCAATCATAGTCGGTTCAGCCATCACCATATCCTCTTTCTCCCCACGCACCAGCATAGGCAGCTGAACAATAGAGAGCCTGGCCAATCAAGTGCCTGACTCACTGATCTACAGAGTAGGACCCCACCCAGGGGCCCCCTCTATGTGCCTGATGCTCGAAACAACAGAGAAGTACCCCAGGCAAGGGAGCCCTCTAAGTGCCTGGA
>NW_011480882.1:0-678 GCF_000754665.1 Bison bison bison
CACGTCATGCTGTGGGACTTGATTCTGGTCAGGGGTTGGTGCTTCTGCCCCTCCCCTCTGAGGACAGGGCTCTCCCCTGACCCCAAGCAAGGGGTTACACGCCCACCCTGCAACAAAGTCCAACATAGGCACACAATTCACAAGTGACTGGCATATAACTAATTCGTATGCATCAGGGGTAAATATCTTGCTGTCCTTTATTTAAGAATCTAACATGTCTATTCTGTTAGCCACAGTTTGCTTTCTTTTTTTAAATTTTTTTAATTAATTTATTTTAATTAGAGGCTAATTACTTTATAATATTGTATTGGTTTTGCCATACATCAACAGTTTGCTTTCTAAACAGCCTTTCAGTTGTTTGTGTTGCCCTATCCCTACTCCCCCATCCCCACCCCCAGTGCCTGGTTTGCTGTAGTAACAGTTTGGGCTGCTTTCCAATTCCCAGGTGGCTCAGTGGTAAAGAATCCACCTGCCAATGCAGGAGACACAAGAGACGTGGGTTCAATCCCTGGGTTGGGAAGGTCCCCTGGAGAAGGACATAGCAACCCACTCCAGTATTCTTGCCTGGAGAGTCCCATGGACAGAGGAGCCTGGCAGGCTACAGTCCATGGGGTCGCCAAGAGTTGGCCACGACTGAGCATGCATGCACAGAGCTCCTTATTAGCCACGTGATCTTGG
>NW_011480882.1:4807-5540 GCF_000754665.1 Bison bison bison
ACTGTTCAAGTGACAGTTAGGTTAAGCCTTGATTTCTTCATCTACAAAAGTGGATACAGACGTCTCGATCTCTGGTTACAAGGATTAGGTAGAAGAACTAATTGCTTGGCAAATGTAGAGGAACATAATCTATTCCTATTATTTTAAGAGAAGTCAGGTTACTCATTTTTGTCTAAAGTCTTTACCATGGTCCTTTGGGATTAAAGTAGAACTGTAGCATCTTATACAGTATTATTAGACATGTGTTCAGTTTGGCCTGAACTGTCTAAAGTCAGTTAATATGGCACAGACAACGAGCTGAACACCAGTGTGGGCTTTCTAGGGTGTCAGCAGTGGCTGAAGGGAGAGAGTTGTAAAAATGCCACCTGGCACACTGAGGAAGGAATTTCATCCTTACCAGCTTGCCTTATTTGTATTCTTAGCTCCTGGCAGAATGCTTAGAACATACTAAGCAGTTAATACAGGCTGGTTGAGTCCAACTGTCCGTGACACACAATGGAGTGGGTAATCAGACGGCCAGGGTGGGAAAAGGGCGTGGAGAAAACGTCTTAAGGAGAGAGACTCCCCGAAGCAATGGGGCTCTGCCTGACAGCAAGTTGGTCATGGCCACGGGCATCCTGAAGGCAGGGTGCAGGCCCCGTCCAGCCGCGGGGGTGAGTGGGCTGAAGGGAGAGAAGCCTGAGGGCAAAGCCCAGGTGGTGCAGGCTCTGGGCACCTGTGGCTGGACCGCTGG
>NW_011480883.1:0-226 GCF_000754665.1 Bison bison bison
ATATATGGAATTTAGAAAGATGGTAACAATAACCCTGTACGTGAGACAGCAAAAGAGACACAGATGTACAGAACAGTCTTTTGGACTGTGTGGGAGAGGGTGAGGATGGGATGATTTGGGAGAATGGCATTGAAACATGTATAATATCATATAAGAAATGAATTGGCAGTCCAGGTTTGATGCAGGGTACAGGATGCTTGGGGCTGGTGCATTGGGATGACCCAGA
>NW_011480883.1:4379-4878 GCF_000754665.1 Bison bison bison
TCAGCCTCCCTTCCCCATCTCCTGAAAGCCATGCTAGATAAACTCTTCATTCTAAGCATTGGCTGGGACAATTCTTGCATTATTGGAGAAACTCCAGGTACTTACCAATAACATTGTTTCTCAAGAAATGGATTATCGTAAGTAATTATCATAGCCCCCCCCCCCTTTCCCCCCTTTCCAACTTAGAGATATTTATTGAATCTCTAATACTTTCCTTCCTGTCTGATAATCAACCACACTGAACAAAAACAGGTATTCCTGAAACAGCCAGGGGGCCAGGGCACAGATTCTATAAGTCACAAGATAGGGGAGTTTATAGGTGGGGCTAAAAGCCATCTAAAGCAAATTTAGAATCACAGCACAATATTGTAAAAGCTGACAGGACTGACTAATCTTTGAATAAACCAATAGATATATAGCCAAGGAACTTGTTATAATACAAACAAAATAGTATAAATATCAACTTGGATTTCAGCCCTGCCTCCGCCACTAATGTGCT
>NW_011480883.1:8785-9155 GCF_000754665.1 Bison bison bison
AAATACCACTTTAGCATCCAGTTATAAATAACATGATTATATTTGTGTCCATGTCAGCATTACGTACTAACATTGTTTCTTGACATTTATGAAATATGTTCAACAAATCTTGTAAAACATAAGTAGTCATCTTATTCCCTAATTCTTTTTATAGATGGTTTCCTGTATAACATCTTGAGTTCATCCAATTGACAAGTTTCCTGAAGTACTATCAAAGCTACAGAATTCGGTTTTAAGCTATTCAGTTCAGTTCAGTTGCTCAGTCGTATCCGACTCTTTGTGACCCCATGAATTGCAACATGCCAGGCCTCCCTGTCCATCACCAACTCCTGGAGTTCACTCAAACTCAGGTCCATCGAGTCGGTGATGC
>NW_011480883.1:9255-10226 GCF_000754665.1 Bison bison bison
TGCCTTCTGCCTAATGCCTATACATGAGGAGCCCATCCTTGCGCCAGCCTATCTTTCCTGCCTCAAGGTGATTGCAAAGGCTTAAATGTTGTCTTTGGGTGAAATGATAAAATTATATGGTCTTACATGAGAAGACATTGACTAGAAGATCTGGGCTCTAGCACCAACGTTAGCAGGGGATTTAGAAAATGATAATAATAGGGACTATAGTTTCTTAAGCTCTTACCAGGTGTCAAGCTTTGTACAGATGTTTGATATGGATTAACTCATTTAAGTCTCACAAATGTTGCTAGTTACTATTATTATTACAATATCCCAATATTATAAACGAGTTGTTTGAGGCTCAGAAAAGTTAAGTAAATTATTCAAGGTTATACAATTTAAGCAAAAATTATGTCCAAATCTAATTCTAAAGACTATGCTCCTTTTAACATATAAATGTCTTTCCATCTCACTTTAGTGAAACTCAATTTCCTCTCATAGGAATTATCCCTGGGACATCATTCTGCTTCATCAGTTAATCTGGTGTGAATCCATCCATGGTTTCAGGATGTGACTCAAAAGTCCCAGCTTCCTGAATAAGCAATCTTGTTTCAAGGAGACCATCCAACATGTACAAATATTTATTCATAGTTTATGGAGTATAGCCATGACTCAGCATCATAATTAGCACCCCTGGAACCTGCCAGATCCTGAGGCCAACAACATTTTGAGATCAACGCATAGCTCAATAATAGTACAATCAGTCTATAAACTATTGATGAGTCGATTCTGATTTAGATAATAAGTAGCAATTATTACTTCCTGCAGTGGAATAGCTTTTAAAGAATGCTAAAGATGACTTTGTGTACTTTAAAATATAAAAGGACTTTGAATCAGACAGATTCGTCATGCTTGCCTTTAGTCAACTATCATTTCCCACAAAAGTGCAAAAAAAGTTAGGCACATGATGAATAATGGAAGTCACTGCA
>NW_011480883.1:14072-14679 GCF_000754665.1 Bison bison bison
ATCATTTTTTAATTTTTAATTTTTTTAAATTTAAGTTCTTTATTGCTCCTTTAATTTTCCTTTTTAAAACCTACTATTACCTTGCAAAAAAAGACCCTATTTTTAAAGCAAATTTCATATATTTTTTAATAACTTTTGCAATTTTTTTTTAATATTGTATTTTTGAGAGTTTAACCTCTACTCTAAATTTTTAATTTTTGCTTTTTGGTATTTGTTATCAATTTTTACCTTTAAGAATCCAATCTTCAGTACCCATTTTTACTTAGCAGTGTGATTACTGGCTTGATTGCTCTCTCCCCTTTTGACTCTCCTTTTTCTCCCCCAGGTCACCTCTATCTCTTCCCTCCCCCTTCTCTTCTCTACCCAACTCTGTGAATCTCTTTGGGTGTTCCAGGCTTTGGAGAACACTTAGAGAACTGAACACTGGCAAGATTGGTCTCTCTCCTTTTGATTCCCTTTCCTCTCCTCCTGGTCACCTCTATCTCCTTCCTTCCTCTTCTCTTATCTATGGAACTCCATGAACCTCTCTGAGTGTTCCAGACTGTAGAGAGCACATAGGGAATTGATTACTGGCTAGACTGCTCTCTCCCCCTTTGATTCCCCCTCT
>NW_011480884.1:0-887 GCF_000754665.1 Bison bison bison
TGGATGTCCTGCTATTTTGTGAAGATTCATTTACGTTGCTGCATCACACATTCATTCATTCTGAATCCTTCCATTCATTCTGAATCTTTTCATTCATTCTGAATCCCTCTAAAAATCCCACCACAAGAAGCTATTCTTACTACAGGCAGGTGAAGCCCTTGCAGGCATCTGCCTTCATGATGAGTGTGCCACAGGCATTGCCAACACTTCTTTTCTCACCTTAAAAATTACTGCCATATTGTTGAATTTGCTAGTATCCTTTATTATCTTTTTATTCACATTTAGTTTTTCTGTACTCATGTCCCCCTTTTCATAATACTTTTTATGTTTCTTCTCTTGTGCAAACTAGATGATGTTTAACATTTCATTGTTGTTGTATACATTTCATTTCATTGTATTTCATTGTTGTTCAGTCGCTCAGTCATGTCCCACTCTTTGCGACCCCATGGACTGCAGCACGCCAGGCTTCCCTGTCCATCACCAATTCCCAGAGCATGCTCAAGTAAACTCATGTCCATCAAGTTGGTGATGTCATCCAACCATCTCATCCTCTGTTGTCCCTTTCTCCTCTTGCCCTCAATTTTCCCAACATCAGGGTCTTTTCCAATGAGTCAGCTCTTTGCATCAGGTGGCCAAAGTATTGGAGCTTTAGCTTCAGCATCAGTCCTTCCAATGAATATTCAGGGTTGATTTCCTTTAGGATTGACTGGTTTAATCTCCTTGCTGTCCAAGGGACTCCCAAGAGTTTTCTCCAGCACTACAGTTTGAAAGCATCAATTTTTCGGTGCTCAGCCTTCTTTGTGGTCCAGCTCTCACATCTGTACATGACTACTAGGAAAAACCATAGCTCTGACTATATGGACCTTTGTGGCAAAGTGATGTCTCTG
>NW_011480884.1:4671-5749 GCF_000754665.1 Bison bison bison
TGACTTCACATTCCAGTATGTCTGGCTCTAGGTGAGTGATCACACCATTGTGATTATCTTGGTCATGAAGATCTTTTTTGTACAGTTCTTCTATGTATTCTTGTCACCTCTTCTTAATATCTTCTGCTTCTGTTAGGTCCACACCATTTCTGTCCTTTATTGAGCCCATCTTTGCATGAAATATTCACTTGGTATCTAATTTTCTTGAAGAGATCTCTAGTCTTCATTCTGTTGTTTTCCTCTATTTCTTTGCATTGATCGCTAAGGAAGGGTTTCTTATCTCTCCTTGCTATTCTTTGGAACTCTGCATTCAGATGCCTATATCTTTCCTTTTCTCCTTTGCTTTTGGCTTCTCTTCTTTTCACAGCTATTTGTAAGGCCTCCCCAGACAGCCATTTTGCTTTTTTGCATTTCTTTTCCATGGGGTACATGTGTCTTTTTGAATTGTGTTTTTCTCAGGGTATACACCCTGGTTTTGCTGGGTCATATGGTAGTTCTATGTTTAGTTTTTGAAGACACCTCCATACTGTTCTCCATAATGGCTGTATCAGTTAACATTCCCATCAACAGTGCCTGAGTTCCCTTTTTTCCACATCCTTTCAAGCATTTGTTGGTTGTAGACGTTTTAATGATGATCATCTGACCGGTGAGAGGTGATACCTCACTGTGGTTTTGGTTTGCATTTCTCTAATAATTTGTGATATTGAGCATTTTTTCATGTTTGTTAGCCATCTGTACGTCTTCCTTGGAAAATGTCTGTTTAGGTCTTCTGCCCACTTTTTGATTGGGTTGTTTGTATTTTTGGTACTGAGCTGCATGAGCTACTTATAGATTTTGTAGATTAACCCTTTGTCAGTTGTTTCATTGGCAAATATTTTGTACCATTCTGAGGGTTGTCTTTTCATCTTGTTTGTGGTTTCCTTTGCTGTGCAAAGCTTTTAAGTTTAATTATGTTCCATTTTGTTTTACTTTCATTACTCTAGGAGGTTGTTCAGAAAGGATCTTACTGCGATTTATGTCAGTGTTCTGCCTGTGTTTTCTTGAGGTTTTCATATTTTCTAATGCAAGTATTTAGGTT
>NW_011480884.1:8221-9530 GCF_000754665.1 Bison bison bison
TTTTCTGTGATCCAGTAGGTGTTGGCATTTTGATCTCTGGTTCCTCTGTCTTTTCTAAATCCAGCTTGAACATCTGCAAGTTCTCAGTTCACGTACTGTTGAAGCCTGGCTTGGAGAATTTTGAGCATTACTTTTCTAGCATGTGAAATGAGTGCAATTGCACAGTAGTTTGAGCATTCTTTGGCATTGCCTTTCTTTGGAACTGGAATGAAAACTAACGTTTTCCAGTCCTGTGGCCATTGCTGAATTTTCCAAATTTGCAGGCATATTGAGTGCAGTGCTTTAACAGCATCATCTTTTAGGATTTGAAATAGTTCAGCTGGAATTTCATCATGTCCACTAGCTTTGTATATATGTGTATATATACATATCTGTATATATTTTTATATATGTATATAGCTTATATATATAATGCATTAATACATGATTTTTGTTTTTATCTTTCTGACTTCACTCTGTATAACAGGCTCTACGTTCATCCTTCTCACTAGAACTGACTCAAATTCATTCCTTTTTATGGCTTAGTAATATTCCATTGTATGTATGTACCACAGCTTTTTGATCTATTCATCTGTTGATGGACATCTAGGTTGCTTCCATGTTCTGGCTATTGTAAATAATGCTGCAATGAACATTGGGGCGCATGTGTCTTTCACTTTTGGTTTCTTCAGTGTATATGCTTAGAAGTGGTATTACTGGGTCATGTGGTGGTTTTTATTCCTAGTTTTTTAAGGAATCTCCATACTGTTCTCCATAGTGGTTTTGTCAGTTTATATTCACATCAACAGTACAAGAGGGTTCCCTATTCTCCACATCCTCTTCAGCATTTATTGTTTATAGATTTTTGTGTGTCTGTGTGTTGCAATAGAATTTCACAGAAAAGCCTAGACCATGGTCATTGCACCTTCTGAATTCTGAAATAAAGTAATAACCTAGTCCAAACTGTGCCCATTCTGCTAAGGACCACCTATCTTTTCTCCTGTTCCCAACAGGAACCATTTTCAATCCTGCTTATTGGAGACCATGGATAAAATTGTTGTTTAGTTGCTAAGTCGTGTCCAACTCCTTTGCAACCCTGTGGACTGTAGCCCACTAGGCTCCTCTGTCCATGAAATTTTGCAGGCCAAGACTACTGTGGTAGATTGCCATTTCCTTCTCCAGATAGATTTTTGGTGATAGCCACTCTGACTGGTGTGACATGATACCTCATTGTAGTTTGGATTTGCATTTATCTAATCATAAGCGATGTTAAGCCTTTTTTCATGTGTTTATTAGCCATCTGTATGTCTTCTTTGGAGAAATGTCTATT
>NW_011480884.1:9630-10895 GCF_000754665.1 Bison bison bison
TGGTCTTACATTTAGGTTTCTAATCCATTCAGTTTATCTCTGTGTATGGTGTTAGAAAGTGTTCTAATTTCATTCTTTTACAGGTATCTGTCCAGTTTTCCCAGCACCACTTACTGAAGAGACTACCTTTTCTCCATTGTGTATTGTTGCCTCCTTTGTCAACGAGAAGGTGCCCTGAGGTGTGTGGGTTTATCTTTGGGCATTCTATGTTGTTCCATTGGTATATATGTCTGTTTTTGTGCCAGTACCATCCTGTCTTGATGACTATAGCTTTTTAGTATAGTCTGAGGTCAGGAAGGTTGATTCCTCCTGCTCCATTTTTCTTTCTCAAGATTGCTGTGGCTATATGAGTATTTTGTGTTCCCATATAAATTGTGAAATTTTTTGTTTTAGTTCTGTGAAAAATGCCATCAGTGATTTGATAGGGATTGCGTTGAATTTGTAGTTTGGTTTGGGTAGTGTAGTCATTTTCATAATATTGATTCTTCCAATCCAAGAACATGGTATATCTCTCCATCTGTTTGTATTGCCTTTGATTTTTTTCATGAATGTCTTATAATTTTCTGTATATAAGTCTTCTGTCTCCTTAAGTAGATTTATTCCTAGGCATTTTATTCTTTTGGTTGCAACAGTGAATGGGATTGATTCCTTAATATTTCTTTCTGATTTTTCATCTTATTGTGTAGGAATGCAAGGGATTTCTGTGTATTGATTTTGTATCCTGAAACTTTACAAAATTCACTGATTAGCTCTAGAAATTTTCTGATCCTATCTTTAGGGTTTTCTATCTATAGTATCATGTCATCTGCAATCAGTGAAAGTTTTATTTTTTCTTTTCCAATCTGGATTCCTTTTACTTCTATATCTTTGATTGCCACAGCTAGGAGTTCCAAAACTATGTTGAATAATAGTGGCGAGAGTGGGCACCCTCATCTTGTTCCTGATCTTGAAATGCTTTCAGTTTTTCACCATTGAGAATAATGTTTGCTGTGGGCTTGTCATATATAGCCTTTATTATGCTGAGGTAATTTCCTTCTCTGCCCATTTTCTGAAAAGTTTTTATGATAAATGGGTGCTGAATTTTGTCAAAAGCTTTACCTACATCTATTGATATTATCATAATTTTATCTTTTAAATTGTTAATATGGTGTATCACATTAACTTGCAAATATTGAAGAATGTTTGCATCCCTGGGATAAAGTCCACTTGATCATGATGTATAATCTTTTTAATGTGTTGTTGGATTCTGTTTGCTAAAATTTTGT
>NW_011480884.1:13159-15417 GCF_000754665.1 Bison bison bison
AGAGACTGTCTTTTCTCCTTTATATATTATTGCCTCATTTGTCCTAGATTAATTTGTTGCAAGGTTTATTTATTGACTCTCTATTCTGTTCCATTGACCTATGTATCTGTTTTTGTGCCTATATCATACTCTTTTGATGACTGTAGTTTTGTAGTGTAGTCTGTGAAGTCAGGGAGCCTGATTCCTCCAGCTTTTTTTTTATTAGTGTTTTTCTTAATGGCTTAGTATATAATCAAAATTTTAATGCTCCACATGTTCATGGAGACCCCAGTGTGTATTCTCACTCTTCTGTCAACTTGTCTATCTGTCCCTCTTATCAAGGTTAATCGTGTCATTTAGTCTTCTGTCCTTGATGATATTTTGTTATGCTGTGCTTGTCAGTAGTCAAGACATGTGTTGAAATCTCGCACTGGGAAGATTGACTTATTGATTCTTCCTTGTAGTTCTATCAATGGTTTCTTCATATATTTTGGAGTTCCTAATATTTTGTTGGGTATATACATGTTTAACATGGAAATATCTTCTTGGTGAATTTGCTTTTATCATCACATAGTCACCTTTTTAATCCTTAATACTTTAAATTTTTGTACTGAAATCTATTTTACCTGACACGAGCACAGTGATACCAGCTCTGTTTCTGTTAATATTTGCCCAATGGGTCCTTTTTCATCCTTTTCCTTTAAATCTTTCAAGTCCATATGCTTAATAAAGAGGACATATCTCTCCATAGTAACCTGATTTGTCAACATTTGTCTTTTAACTGGTGAGTCTGGAACATTTGATCATGATTCTGTTGTAGAATTTTTTCTAACACCTTCACCTGTATTGTGGTTTGTCTCATCTTGTCTATGTTTCTCTGCTTTAGCCTACCATGTGGGGAAGTAGGGAGATAAGGGAGATGGTTTCAGTTTCAGGCCAGGCTCCAAGTTGCCCGTCCAGCAACCATCCCCCTCCTTCCTTGTTAATAGGACCCAAGTTTGTTTCAGGCATTTGACAGGTGATGTCTCAGAAAATGGCTCCTTCCCCCAGGACCACAAATGCTTGTTTATTCAACAGTATAGTAGCTCTAAAGCTATCCTGTTAATCCTTACTGTCTTTGCCAGTGATCAGTGATAGGCATGTGACTCAGTTCTGGCCAATTAGAATTATGGGAAAGTCTATGAGGGGGCTTGTGGGAAAGATTTCCCTGCCTGGAATGGGTTGAGGGGAGAGAGAAAGAGGGTGGGAAAGAGAGATTCTGACTCATGGTGGGATGTTGTCTTTTAAGTGTGTGGTGCTTGGTGCTGTGGCAGCCATCTTGTAACCATGAGAATAGGAAGCAACACATTCTGAGGATGATAGAAAAGGAAGATAGGAAGGACATGGATCATTCATGACATTATTGAGCCACTGAACCAACCCTGCAACCTCCTGGCTCCAGACTTGTTAAATGAGGTGATGCTTATTGTTTAAGCCACTGATAGTTGGGTAGTGTATGATGTATAGCTGAAAGTACCCTGAGAAATCATGGAGGAATCTGTCCACTCGTAAAATTTTGCTTGTTCTATTTTTTTATATTTATGTACTTATTTGGCTGTACTGGGTCTTAGTTGTGACATGCAGGATCTTTAGTTGTGGCATGTGGGATCTAGTTCCCTGACCAGGGATCGAACCTTGCCCCCTTGCATTGAGAGTGTGGAGTCTTAGCCACTGGACTACCAGGGAAGTCCTTGTCCTGCTTTTTAGAGTTCTGGGAACAGACAGGTCTTCAGAGGATACCGCCTGCGCACCCTAGTGCCAGTCCATACTCAAGCAGAAACCATGACAGGCGGGGGTTGAAGGCCTTTGACTCTCCCATCTCTTTTCGCCTTTAGCTCCGCATCACACTGTCAAGCTCAGAGGCTGGAAATTCCACAAGTTATTGTTTTCACTGAGGGTAAAATGTGGTTTGTGAAAGGTAAATACCCCTGAAAGGGCTGGGAATGACCAATGACCATCAAGGCTTATTTCCTCTAACACTCACTTCTGCAACATGGACCCTCTCAGAGGAAACAAAAGACTGGCTGGAGTGAGGACAGTGGCGGAGAGATGGCATTTGGGGGCTGATTTTACACAGGAATTTATTGAACGTTTGCTAGTTTCCAGGAGCTTTATCCTCACTGATTTTTTAGAAAAAAATCAAACATTTACTTAGTACTTACTGTGGTACCAAGTGATAGCCAAGCACTGTAAGAAGTAATGCATTTAATCCTTGTAACAATCATAGAAGATGGGGGTGC
>NW_011480884.1:17769-19100 GCF_000754665.1 Bison bison bison
CAGCTATTTAAAGTTCAGAGCATGAACCCTTTAGAGTCTGGAAGGCCTCGGCCCCCAATTTTCCTCATGCTTTCTAAGGCCCAACCTGAAAGGCAGCTGGGCACTTGCAGATGGTAGAGACAAGGTTTGATGTCCCCTGGGGTGCGGACTGGGAGAATTTTCTGCTGGGGTAGGGAGAGCAGGAGACTGCGAGCCTCAGGCGGAGCCCCAGGGACAAGGTCCAGCCTGGTTCCCTTGGTGGCCCCTTGCTGCAGGACTCGCAGCCTTGGCACAGGAAACTTGGCCGTGGTGGGCTGATGGTTGGGTGCACGTGTGTACATTTGCTCGAAAATGGTCTAAAAGGGCCATACAGGGTTTCAAGCCTGAGGAGGAGGAGGCTTGAGGAAGGGGGCAGGAATAGTTTCCCTCTGTTCAGTCATTTGTTTGCCTCCATTTCCCGGCTCCAGGAGGAGCCTGTGTGCTTCCCAAGAGGAGTGGAAAGAAGTGCAATTGTCCTGGGCACTTGCCTCCTTCCTCTCACCCTCCCCACCCCAGTCTCTCCAAACCTGCTGTAAAATGAAACCCTTCTCCCCTCTGCCCTCACAGGCCCCTTCTCTGGAAGGGTGGGCATTCCTCTGTCCCAGCCCCCCAGTGACTTGGGGGTCAAAGTCTATGCTCCAACACTTGACAGGGCCATTCGCACTCTCTGGACCCCTTCCTGTTCCAGAAACGTGGTGGCTGCACTCCTGCCTCAAGACCTTTGCAACTGGCTGTTCCCCTGACCTGGCACATTTTTTCCCTCAGAAGAACGTTCCGGCCCTCATTTCCTCCACGTCTCTAATCAAATTGTACCTTATCGGAGGTCTTCTCTGCTCATCCCATAGGACAGCCTCTTATCATCCCAACAAATTATGCATCTTTGCTCATTGGTTTATTGTCTGAGCCAGGACAGGAAGGAGGACTCTCCGCCCTGCTGGCCAAGCTCCATGGAGACAGAGAGATGGGCTTGGTCTCGAGCCCTCCCCTAAGCCCCCTAGGGTTTGGCCAGCTGTAGGCCAAGGTCCAGTACTGGTCAGTAGATGACATCCTTACACTCTTGACAAGCTCTTGCCCCATCACCCAGAACATTTCCCTGGCGGCTATCTTATTCTTCCTTGACTGCGCAGAGAGGGAGGCCTGTGGCATCCAGGGGAGCATTCAGGGCTGCCCTCTCATCTTCCTCTGGCGTCATCTTTGAGAAAACAGGGTGGTCCTGGTGAAGGGTGGCGAGCGTGTTCTGCAGAGCCTCCGCCGGTGCCACGCTCAGAGTGAACCTTTGCTCTGAGCTCTGATTTGACCCCTCTCCCTGCTGA
>NW_011480884.1:22633-22882 GCF_000754665.1 Bison bison bison
AGCAGCTTGTACCTTTACGTTCTCTGTGTTTGAAATGACCCACCAGGGAGGTTACCTGGTCAATGACACGAGTCTTGTTTATGTTAAGCATGTGTGTGTGTGTGCGCTTAGTTGCTCAGTCAAGTCTGACTCTTTGCAACCCTATGGATAGCCTGCCAGGCTCCTCCGTCCATGGGCTTCTCCAGGCCAGAATACTGGAGTGGGTTGCCATGCCCTCCTCCAGGGGATCTTCCTGACCCAGGGATTGAA
>NW_011480885.1:0-910 GCF_000754665.1 Bison bison bison
ATAATCATAAGGGATTTGATTTAGGTCATACCTGAATGGTCTAGTGGTTTTCCTTTCTTTCTTCAATTTAAGTCTGAATTTTGCAATAAGGAGTCCATGATCTGAGCCACAGTCAGCTCCTGGAGGTAACAATATCTGAAATGTGAAGACAGAAACAGAAGGCACCAAGAAATATGAAAATTCAGGGAAAATGACACCGTCAAAGTACACAATAACTTTCTAGGAACTGATCCCTAAGAAATGAAGATCTTTATTCCCTTAGCCACCAAGGAAGCCTATATACCTGATTCAGAATTCAAAATATTTTGAGGAATCTCAGTGAGCTCTAAGAAAACACAGAAAGATAAGTCAATGAAATCAGGAATGTCATATGCAAGGAAAAACAACCAGGAAGTTTGACAGAGAGATAGAAATTGTTTAAAAAATTAAGAAGCAAACAGCTTCTGGAGCTGAAGAATATAATGACTGAAGTTTTTAAAATATAGAGGAGAGTATCACCTACTGACTTGATCAAGCAGAAGGAAGAATCTGTAGAGTGAAAGGCAAATTATTCAAAATTATTTAGTCAGAGGAAAATAAAGGAAAAAGAATGACAAAAGCCTCCATTAAGTATGGAATACCATTACCAGAACCAATCTATACATTATTGTAGTCCTAGGAGAAGAGCGGGAGAAAGGTGCAGAAAGCTTATTTAATTAAATAATGGTTATTAACTTCCCAAATTTAGAGAGAGATTCAGACATCCAAGTTCATGAAATTCATAGGTCCCTCTAAAATTTCAACCTGAATGATCTTCTCCAAGACAAATTAAAACTATCTAAAAATGAAAGAAAGGATTTAAAAACCATCAGGAATTTTAAATTCCTTACATATAAGAAATTCCTATTTAACAGATTTTTCAGCAGAAACT
>NW_011480885.1:5042-5383 GCF_000754665.1 Bison bison bison
TGGTGTGCTGCAGTCCATAGGGTCGCAAAGAGTCAGACACAACTGAGCAACTGAACTGATGCATTCTATCTTGCAAAATGTTCTGTATTCACTTAAGAAGAAAGTGTATTCTGTTGCTTTCAGATGGAGTCTTCTTTTTCAGGGGTGTAACCGTATTTCTTCATGTATTTCTTCATCTTGAAGACATTCTTCTGTTGCCTTATTTTTGCCTAAGTTGCTGTTTTTATTTTTATGTACCTGGTAGGTAACTGACAATATATAACTTACATCCCCAACCTTGGAGAATTGGCCTTCTGTAGGAGACATCCTGTGTGTACCACCAGCACATCACTTAATATATA
>NW_011480886.1:0-729 GCF_000754665.1 Bison bison bison
CATGAAATAACTGGTACTCTATACAAAAACTCAAGTAAACTCAAATTGAAAGTTTGAGTTCAAAAATGTAAATTTCACACATCTGTGAGACCCGTTCCCTAGCCAAAGCACAAAGGGACGTCAGGTCTAAAAGCTGTCCTCTGATAATCCTACCTGGTCCTTCACCCTACTCCAGGTCACCCTCGCTCCACTGGAGAAAACCCTGGGTCATCTGCTCTGCTGGGAACAAGAAAGGATCTGGGAATTTGCACTTTTTTTTCACCCTTTCTGGGATAAGATAAAAAAGCTGCAACAGTTGTCTAGTCACTAGACTCCAGTAGGTCTAATGTTATGAAAAAACAGAGCAAGACAGGACTAGGATCCAAGAAAGTTACCTGGCATGGCCTCTAGTGCACGGGCACAGATGGACAGGAGCCAGACATGAACTTGAAGCCCAGCCCTGTCGCTAACTCAGATTGTGACCCTTAGCAAGCTATTTAGCTTTTGGAAGCCTACATTTCCTCATCTGCAGTTGGGCCAGGTGATAGCACCAACTTCATGGGGTTCTTATGAAGATTTTATGAGATGGTACATGTAAGTCACAGAACATATTGCCTGGTTAAAATGTGTGTGTGTTTAACTTAAGAATGAGCCAAAAAAAAAAAAAGAAATATACTGGTGGTTGTCAAGGAGTGTGGGATTAGCAGATGTAAACTATTTTACATACAGGATGGTTAACAGGGTCCTACT
>NW_011480886.1:829-1320 GCF_000754665.1 Bison bison bison
GTTTAAAAAAAAAAAAAGGATTAAAGAATAAAAAATAAAAGGAAAAAAGAAGTATGAGAAATAAATTTCTGTTGTTTATATGTCACCCAGTTCATGGTATTATTGAAAAGTGAAAGAAGTCGCTCAGTTGTGTCCGAGTCTTTGCAACCCCATGGACTGTAGCCTATCAGGCTCCTCCGTCCATGGGATCTTCCAGGCAAGAGTGCTGGAGTGGATTGCCATTTCCTTCTCCAGGAGATCTTCCCGATCCAGGAATCGAACCCAGGTCTCCCGCATTGCAGGCAGACACTTTACCGTCTGAGCCACCAGGGAAACCCCTGGTATTATTATACCAGCACAAATGGAAAAAGACAAAACAGTCGTTATTATCACTATTTCACAGACGCACAGAGGGCCAAGGTCTCAGAGCCAGGACATGACAGAGCTAGGATATGAATCCAGTGGTCTGGGTCCACTTTTACATCCTGCATCCCATGAGTAAATAGTATTTG
>NW_011480887.1:0-648 GCF_000754665.1 Bison bison bison
CTACGATGCCTACTACCTTATTCCTATCAAAAACCCATTGTTTCTATTTTATTTAGTAGCTTTACACCCACAGAAACTAGGATATGCACAGCACATTTTAGCATCATAGGCATGCAGCTGCTATATTCTCTCCATAATAGCCAGGAACATAAATATTAGGTGACCAAAGCTTACAGTCAACACAATGATCAGTTTTCCAGTAGCTGTATGGTGCATGATTTGATAGTTTAGTAGAGCATAATTATTAGAAGTTTCTTCCTAAATGACATTGTTTATAAATCAAAAGATAATGGTACATTAATAGAGTTCCATTCAGCCATTAACAGTTGATCTTGTTCATCATCATAGCACATGACCAGAATGTCTCTCAGAGTAATACCATTCACACTTGCAGGCTTCTATTTAACCTTGTTAAGGTCCAAAATGGGAATGGTCTGGGCACATATACAGCTTCATCCTGTGTCAGGCATCTGTATAATTATACCAGTCTGTGTGCATAAATATTTTTCTCTTCCTCTGAACCTCTCTTGAAGAACCAGTGTAATGCTGGACCCCTCTTGTTCCATTAAGCCATTTATTCATTCTTTTACCTTCAGTTGCTATTTTTCCTTCTTTGTATTTGTTATTGATTTTATTTTTATTTTTTTT
>NW_011480887.1:4743-5141 GCF_000754665.1 Bison bison bison
CCATCTCTTTAAAAATTTTCCACAGTTTGTTGTGATCCACACAATCAAAGGCTTTGGCATAGGCAATAAAGCAGAAGTAGATGTTTTTCTGGAACATTACTGGAACATCTACATCTGGAAAAAGATCATTGCTTTTTCAATGATCCAATGGATGTTGGCAATTTGATCTCATGGGGTTCCTCTGCTTTGTATAATTTTATGTCTTTTAAAGAAACTTAGAAAAGAACAAAAGTATAGTCATAGAGTTTGTTATATTAACCTTCCTATTTATCATTTCTTTTTTCCCCATTATTTTGTGTAGATTCAACTTAACTATCTTGTATCATTTCCTTACTCTGATATGGCTTTGCTCCCTCCTAGTATATGATAGTATTATATGTTACATTATATGCAGATTA
>NW_011480888.1:0-725 GCF_000754665.1 Bison bison bison
GATGCTGAAGCTGAAACTCCAGTACTTTGGCCACCTCATGCGAAGAGTTGACTCATTGGAAAAGACTCTGATGCTGGGAGGGATTGGGGGCAGGAGGAGAAGGGGACGACAGAGGATGAGATGTCTGGATGGCATCACTGGCTCAATGGACGTTAGTCTGAGTGAACTCCAGGAGTTGGTGATGGACACGGAGGCCTGGCGTGCTGCGATTCATGGGGTTGCAAAGAGTCGGACACGACTGAGCGACTAAACTGAACTGACTGAAACAAGATACACTGTTGTTATGTAATTATTAGTAAAGAGCTTAAGGAATAAACATACAGTTGAGGCATGGGCTTTGGGCTTAAAGAAAAAAACATTTTATTTGGCAAACATGAAGAAATGCAGGGGGGAAAAAAGTTTGTTCTTTTCTCCTCTTTGAGAACCCTGGATCCCTTCCTCTTTGAATGCCTTGGACTCCTTATCAATCTCAGTTCAGTTCAGTCACTCAGTCGTGTCCGACTCTTTGCAACCCCATGAATCCCGGCACGTCAGGCCTCCCTGTCCATCACCAACTTCCGGAGTTCACTCAGACTCATGTCCATGGAGTCAGTGATGCCATCCAGCCATCTCATCTAATGTCGTCCCCTTTTCCTCCTGCCCCCAGTCCCTCCCAGCATTAGAGTCTTTTCCAATGAGTCAACTCTTCGCATGAGGTGGCCAAAGTACTGGAGTTTCAGTTTTAG
>NW_011480888.1:4962-5403 GCF_000754665.1 Bison bison bison
ACTGGAAAGACTGATGCTGAAGCTGAAGCTCCAATATTTTAGCCATCTGAGGAGAAGAGTAGACTCACTTGAAAAGATGCTGACTCTGGTAAAGTATAGAGGACAGAAGGAGAAGAGTTTGACAGAGGTTGAGATTGTCACGCAAGTGTATGTTCCTCGGTTCTTTGTCTTATCACAACAAAGATTTGGAGTGACAGATATTAAAGCCCTCAGTGCGTCACAGCTCTTGGGTCTTGGGCAAACTGTGCTACAGCTCTTAGGCAAATCAGTGATACAGCTCTATTTTATTTAGAAGATAGCAAGAAAGAGAGTGAGAGAGAGAGAGAGAGTGCGCGCGCACACACATGGGAGAGAGAGAGGGTCTATCCGAAAGCGCTTTGACTCCTCCTTTTATACGGTTTTTTCCTCCACCTGGGCCTGCCCTATGCAAATTGGGCTTAG
>NW_011480889.1:0-656 GCF_000754665.1 Bison bison bison
AGACTTGAGCCGGGCGGTGGGGAGACCCTCCCGGCCCCCTTCAGAGGGGGAAAGCCCAGATCACAGATGCCAGATCACAGACGCCAGATCACAGAAATGGGGCCAAAGGACAGCTTTCCTGCATCTTCTGGGGACCCTACCGCCCGTCCGCCCACCAGCCCTTCAACCGACAGGGTCCGCAACCTTCTGGGGACACAGTGGGCCTCCTTTTAACGGTAATCTGTCAGCTGAACGCTTTAATTAAATGCGCAAACGTTACGAAACTCTGCCCGGGGGCAGAACCCTCCGCGATGGAAAAGCTTCCTCTTTTTCACGGTGGGGTCCCTGCAGGGGGACAGGGTAGGGGGGGAGCCGGTGGCACTGGATCAGGTCACCAGAGGGGATTTTACGCATTTTCATAGTACCTCTTTTAAAAACAAGGGTAAAACAAAGTAAGTCTCACCGAAACAGACTCAGGAATCACTTCCTAAAACTTGCTAGTTGATGATGAGAAACTGTAGTAACTTGAAATGAGGTTTCATTGGAATATATTTAATATTAGTTTGTTTTGGAAAAGCTGCTAATTAGGAACTATTTAGGAAATCATACGAAGAAAGCTGAGTGCCAAAGAATTGATGCTTTTGAACTGTGGTGTTGGAGAAGACTCTTGAGAGTCC
>NW_011480889.1:4040-5080 GCF_000754665.1 Bison bison bison
TGGCGTCCAGGCCCCTCGTGTCCCCTGCACTGACCTGGCGTCCAAGCCCCTCATGTCCCCTGCACTGACCTGTATCCAGTCCCCTGGTGTCCCCCTGCTCAGAGAATACAGGAACGGACAGGGCATAAATGATGACTTCAGCCCCTGGATCAAGCCATTCCTGAAGCTGCCCCGACATTTCTGATGACCCAGCTAGTCTGTTTCTGCATTGACCTCTGCTTCTCATGAGCCAAGTTTCTATTGTTTCCCACCAAAACTGTTATGACTCATCCACCAGGAGCCAGTGTGCCCCGCCCTTCCAGTGGGAAGACAGAAGTCCACAGAGCCCTCATCTCCTCCTTTGACCAAGGCTTGGACACCACGGTAGCCATGTGCCCTCAGCCATGGGCACCCACCTTCTCCCCTCCCTGCCTCTGGATCTTAGGCAGATTTCTCAATCAGAGCCACTGTTTCCATCTCAGCCAGGCATGACAACAAGAGCACCTTAGGGTGTGGAAGGATGGGGGACGTTTCGCCGTACGCCTTAGGCATCATTGGAGCCCCCATCTCATAACCCGTTCACATCCTTTGTCCTCTCTCTGCAAACCCCATGAGTAACCCTTATGGCTCTGGGGTGCCTGCGTTACACTCACACAGTCTTGAGAAGAGCTGATGTGATGTGAGCCCTCTCGGCACAAAATTGGTCGTGCCCGAGTCTTTGCGACCCCATGGCCCGTAGCCCACCAGGCAAGAATACTGGAATGGGTTGCCATGCCCTCCTCCAGGGCATATTCCCGACCCAGGGATCGCCCCAGCGTCTCTTATATCTCCTGCGTTGGCAGCCGGGTTCTTTACCAGTAGCGCCCCCTGGGAACCCCATTAATAAACATTGTTAAAATGGACACTTTGCGTCCCCAAGCCTCCCGGGGCCTCCGTGGGGGACACTGTCCCCTTCGTGGTCCCCCCGCCCCATCCCGGGTCCCGTGACTCACGTGGCTGCAAGGAGGGTGGCCGTCCTAGGTGAGCAGACTTGAGCCGGGCGGTGGGGCGACCCTCCCGGC
>NW_011480889.1:8978-9429 GCF_000754665.1 Bison bison bison
CACGTCCATCGAGTGGGTGATGCCATCCAGCCATCTCATCCTCTGTCGTCCCCTTCTCCTCCTGCCCCCGATCCCTCCCAGCACCAGAGTCTTTTCCAGTGAGTCAGCTCTTCGCACGAGGTGGCCAAAACATTGGAACTTCAGCTTCAACATCAGTCCTTCCAGAGAATATTCAGGGTTGATGTCCTTTGTTTAAAACAATGTATTGGATGTTATTTATTCCCTGGAGGAGGTGAATCCCGGTACAGATCTTCCAATGCATTTAATGAAGAGGAAGATTTGCACAGCTAAAGGTTTATAAAACCCTGTACCTGGCTTCCCAGGAGACTCAGTGGTAAAGAACCCATGTGCCAATGCAGGAGACACAAGAGACCTGGGTTCCATCCCTGGGTTGGGAAGATCCCCTGGAGGAGGAAATGGCAACCCACTCCAATATTCTTGCCTGGAGAAT
>NW_011480890.1:0-788 GCF_000754665.1 Bison bison bison
CCCATGGACTGTAGCCCACCAGGCTCCTCTGTCCATGGGATTCTCCAGGCAAGAAGACAGGAGTGGGTTGCCATTTCCTCCTCCAGGGGATCTTCCCAACCCAGGGATCAAACTCACACGCTCTTAGGTCTCCTGCATGGCAGGTGGGTTCTTTACTACTAAATGCATTTTTCCATCACTAGAGGGAGATCTCGGCATGCGAGAGCCCGCACAGGTCTCAGATTTGCATAGAAAACTTGGCAAGATCCTGTAAGTTTCTGTCCTGAAACTGCCTCCCCCAGACTCCCACCCAGGAACAGACTGAGAGCGACCCCAGGGTGAGAGCCCCCTGGGCCAGCACAGACTCTCACTCTCCAGTTCATCTGGGAAATGACGCATCATTCTGGAAACCTCCAAGGATCCTCATTCCAGGAGAGGAACTGGGCCTGGTGGCAGCCCCGCAGCAGCTCCTGACCCGCCGGGGTGGATGCAGCCTGACTCAGATGCCAGATCCCAGAGAGAGATGCCGGAGGACCCACGTCTGGAGATAAGGACCCTTGGCTCCAAGCTCTGGCCTTCCTTCCTGCTGCCTGTTTGGCAGGTCAGCAATCACTGATTGATTGTTATCGCTAACTCAATCTTTGCAGCAAGGCTCATGTTTCCTCTCCAGGGACAAGCTCGCTAAGTGTCCTTCCAGATTCCAGGTTACACAATACATCTGCCTTCATTTCCAGTCATAAGGCTCCCTGCTGTGTGGTGCGCTCAGTCGTGTCCGATTCTCCGTGACCCCATGGACCCCAGGCTTCTCT
>NW_011480890.1:1347-19233 GCF_000754665.1 Bison bison bison
CTTGGCACCTTCACAGCCGTGGCCTGGGTTCAATCCTAGCTGCGGAGCTAAGATTCCCCCAAGGCACCCAGTGTGGCCAAAAATAGATAATTTTTTTTAATAAATTTTTTAAAAATTGTAATGATACGGTGATGAACGCTGACTAGACTTATTATAGTGATCATTTTGCAATATATACAACTATGAAATCATTACATCATACACCTGAAACTAGCATAATGTAATATGTCAATTATACCTGAATTTTAAAAAAAAGAGAGAGAGGGAATTCCCTGGTGGTCCAGTGGTTAGGCTTCCATATTTTCACTCCCAAGGACCCAGGTTCAATCCCTGATCAGAGAACTAAGATCCCACAGGTCCCTCAGGGTGCCCCACCCCCTCGCCAGGAAAATAAAAGAAAAAAGATTTCAACAACGGGGGTAGCCCCTGAGGGCATTATGCTAAGTGAGATGAATCAGACGGAGAAGTACTGTAGACCATCACTCAAATGTGGAATCTAAGAAGCTGAAGTCATGAAAACCAAGCAGAAGGATGGCTCCCAGGGCAGAAGGGTGGGGAACACCACCACCACCACAACAAAAAACATCCCAAGAATATGAAAAGGAACACCTTTTCAAAAGTCTCGTCTCTGCTGCTACCCCTAAATACTCGGTCTCTCTTTCTTCCTTAGACGCCACCATTGGATAGGCTTCTTGGGCACGCTTCCAGTGTTTATGCAAAAACCCAGAAAATAGGAACATCTATTCCTCTCGTCCAGCCTTTCCTCAGACAAAGGATGGCACAGTTCCTCAGCTGCTCTGCATCTCGTGGTTTTATTGAACAATAGATCCTGGATGTTTTCCTAGGCTCTGGTCACACCTCTGTAAACAGACTCTCCTCCAGTTACCCACTGGAGCTGGCTTGTCTCCTGATTCGAAGGGAGACTAGTGGGCCTCCCTGGTGGCTCAGTGGGAAAGAATCCACCCATCAACACAGGAGACTCGGGTGCAAGCCCTGGTCCAGGAAGGTCCCACATGCCTCAGGGCAATAAGCCCATGGGCCACCACTACTGAGCCTGTGCTCTAGAGCCCAGGAGCCAAAACCACTGAGTCCACGGGCTGCAGTTACAGAAACCCTGGGTGCCCTAGAGCCGGTGCTCCGCAACAAGAGCATCCATCGCAGTGAGAAGTCCAGGCATCATAACTAGAGAGTGGCCTCCGCTAACTGCATCAAGAGAGAGCCAGGGCGCAGCAACAAAGACCCAGCCCAGCCAAAAATAAGTAAATTTAAAAGGAATTTTTTTAATGGCTGATTGGTACATTGGGACATCTGGAAGCCGCACAGCCTGGGTGGGCTACACACACCCTGGAAGCCAGACGCTTGGTGTTTCCTCGGGGATGATAAGCCCAAGAGGCTGTGCAGAGGGTCTGGACGTGAGAGGTCATTTTTAACTCACAGTTGACACACCCACATTCCTGTCAGCACAGTCTCAATCCCTACACTCCCCTGAGGTCTCCAGATGTGCCCAGGGTCCCCTAACAGATGCTCCACATTTTCTTTTGGGAGAGACTCAATTTCCAGCACCCAGTTCACTGTCATGGGAACCTGGCGGTGAATTCCAATTCATGAGCAGGTTCCAGAGAGAAAGTGGGTTCTTCTCTCCTTGTATCTTTCCCACTTCTTCAGAGACTCTTTTGTGCCACAGCTCAATTCAGTCTCTCAGTTGTGTCTGACTCTTTGTGACTCCATGGACTGCAGCATGCCAGGCTCCCCTGTCCATCACCAACTCCCGGAGTTCACTGAGACTCACGTAAGTCGCTTCAGTCGTGTCCGACTCTGTGTGACCCCATAGACGGCAGCCCACCAGGCTTCCCCGTCCCTGGGATTCTCCAGGCAAGAACACTGGAGTGGGTTGCCATTTCCTTCTCCAATGCATGAAAGTGAAAAGTGAAAGTGAAGTCGCTCAGTCGTGTCCGACTCTTAGGGACCCCATGGACTGCAGCCTACCAGGCTCCTCCATGCATGGGGTTTTCCAGGCAAGAGTACTGGAGTGGGGTGCCATTGCCTTCTCCGATATATACTATTGACATTGATATTATGTGTGAAATAGATGACTAGTGAGAACCTACTGTATAGTTCAGGGAACTCTCTGTACTTAGTGCTCTGTGGTGACCTCACTGGGAAGGAAATCCAAAAAAAAGAGGGGGCTGGCTATATGTATATATATAGCTGGTTCGCTTTGCTGTACAGCAGAAAGTAACACAACATTGTAAAGCAATTATATGCCAACAAAAATTAACTTAAAAAAAAACAACAAGAACGTGACTTGGGGTGAACAGATGTCTTATGTCTTATTTCATTTGTGCTACTGCAATTGAATACCACCGAGCAGATAACTTACAAACAAGACATTTATTTCTTACGGTTCTAGAGGCTGGAAGACCAAGATCAAGGCAGCAGCAGTGGTGACTGGCAAGGGTTTGCTTACTGGCTCACAGATGACTCTTTTCCCACTGTGTTCTCACATGGTGTAGGGTCTAGAGGATGCGCTGATGGGTCTTTTTTTTTTAATTGGAGAATAGTTGATACACAATGTTGTGTTAGGTGTACAGCCAAGTGAATCAGTTATACATACACATAGAGTAGTAGTGTAGTGAGTCGCTCAGTCATACCCAACTCTTTGCAACCCCATGGACTGTAGCCTGCCAGACTCCTCTATCCAGGAAATTCTCCAGGCCAGAATACAGGAGTGCGTTGTCATTCCCTTCTTCAGAGGATCTTCCCAAACGAGGGATCAAATCTAGGTCTCCTGCATTGCAGGCAGACTCTACCATCTGAGCCACCAGGTAAGAGCCACCAGGTAAGTAATATATACATACATACATATATATATATATATATCCACTCTTTTTAAGATTCTTTTCCCATAGAGCTCATTGCAGAGTACTGAATAGAGTTCCCTGTGCTAGTTGTAGCTTCTTATTAGTTATCTATTTTATACATAGTAATGTGAAGGGATCCTTTATAATGACAACCACCCCATTTACAAGGGCTCCACTTCTATGACCTAGTGACCTCCCCAAAGCCCCCACTTCCAAATACTTATGTTAGGAGTCAGGATTTCAAAACAGGAATTTCAAAGGCCATAGACATTCAGCCTATAGCGACAGAAGTTCCAGTTCAGTTTCTCACTTTTCATTTGTACAGGATGATTCTGTGTCCTGTTCAAGAAGTTGTTGCCAATCTCAATAATATCACAAAGACGTCTTCTTCTTGAATATGCTCTATTTTATCTTCCTCAGTTAGACCTAAGAACCCTCTGGAAATTTATTTGGGGATATGGTAAGAGGGGGCTTCCCAGGTGGCATTAGTGGTAAAGAACCCCACCTGCCAATGCAGGAGACATAAGAGATGGGAATTCGATTTCTAGGTCAGGAAGATCCCCTGGAGAAGGAAATGACAACCCACTCCAGTATTCTGGCCTGGAGAATCCCAGGGACAAAGGACCCTGGTAGGCTACAGTCCACGGGGTGGCAAAGAATCAGACAGGGCTGAGTGATTGACAACAACAGCATGGTGTGGGGTAGGGTCACTGGCTGAGCGATACAACAAAACAACAAAAAACAACTTCATCCTTTCTCCCCTGCAGTGCTGCGTGCGTGTGTTCACGTATCGGTGGCTTTCAATGTGTGTGCATGTGTCTGAAATCTGTGTTCTGTTTCCTCGGCCTGTATATCTGTCTTTGTGACAATACCATGTTACCTGCCCCATTCCCCTCTGCAGTCCCGGGTTCATCCACGTGGGCTTTTCTGCTCTTTCAGAAACACGTCGACGTGGGTGGGGGTGAGGACAGTCCCCTGATGGGAGGGGGGCAAGGGGTTCCCTCTCCCTCAGGCACTTGCTCTTTCCCGCGCCCGGAACGTCCAGCCTTCCTTGGCCTCTGGCTCATCTTCGTCCTTCAGCTCTGAGCTCAAAGGTCACACCCTCCAAAGGCCCTTTCGCTCAGCCTAAAAGAGACTTGCGCGGATCCTCCATACCCTTTGATTTCCTGCGCAAAAAGGACAACTAGTCTAGGGGTTTGGTTCCTCCCCGTCTCTCCTCCAAAGTGCGGAGCGGAGCAGCGAGCTTCTTGGCGATCTTGCGCACTCGCCCCTGACACCCAGCCCTGAAAGGAAGACCGACGCCCTTGTACCATTTCCAGGCTGAACGTGCTTTACCCTCGCCGTCCGCTAGAGGGCGACCCACACGGATGCGCCCTCCCCGCCCCCCGCCCTCACTGCAGGGCCCAGACCGTCTTGAGTTGTTTTCCTGTGTTTTGGCCTGGCTCAATGCCTTTTCGCTACAGATTTAGAAAGACAGACCGCAAGTGAAAACTTGGGTTCAGCCCCAAGATGACCTGAAACGAAGTCTTTCTATGGAAGCTGCCTCTGTTCTGAGGTCCCAGAGGGTATGAAGAGGTTACCTGGCCCAGGTAACTCGTCGGGCAGGTGACCCCAGTCTCCAAGCCACAGAAACCCCCCCACCTCAAATCCCCAATAGGTATGGGATAAATCCCATGCCGTGGACCATGGTTTAATCAGTCTTGGCCTTCAAGCCTTCACAATTTTGTATGTTAGATTCCCCACTATTTTTTTTTTTTTTTTGATCTCCACTTATTTTTATCTGTGAAGGCGAACTGCGACATTCTCTAGTCTCCTCGTAGAAGCTCAGGAGAAAAAGTCATCTGTATTCATTTGTCATCGTAAGGCTCCTTGCCTGGCTGATTATAAATAGCTCGTTAAAATGCATGCATCCTTCTGTGGTTGGACTTGGTAATGCATTTACCAGGAGAGAGGACTCAGAAAATGCACCAAAAAGGGTAGATAAAGTTCCAGTTGCCCAATCTTCCTTTCCCTTTGGTCTGAGCCCATTTCTTGTGTAGCTTTCCAGAACTTTCCATGGCATATTTTATATCATATTAATATGCACTATGCATCATATAATAATTAGCATATACTGACGTGGAGTCATTGTCCTTAGTATTTTCTGTGCCTTGAGTCATATAATCTATATATAGGTATGATTTTAAGTGAGTAATGTGTTCATGTGTTTAGAATTTAAAATTCATACACACACAGGAAGAAGTTTCAGTCCCACATCTCAGTTTTCTGTTGTTGTTGGTTTGTGTTGTTTCTGCTTTAGGTTTGTTTTTTGTTTTTGTTTTGTTTTGTCTGCTACACAGCAGGAGGCATGTGGGATCTTAGTTGCCCACCCAGGGATGGAACCTGAGCCCCCTGCAGAGGAAGTGTGGGGTCATAACCACTGGACCATCAGGGAAGTCCCTACTTGTTTTGTGGGGGTTTTTGCCTGCTCTTGGGGAGGTCACCACTTTCCTGAGTCTCCTGTGGACTGCTGCAGTGTTTATACAAACAAACACAATAAAATAGAAACACATCTTCTTATTTTTATATTTTCTCACGCAGAAGGTTCAATCCTTGTAACAGGGTTCCGCATCTTGCCTTTTTCGCTCAAGACTGTTGTCCTGGGAAATCTTACATTTAGGTAACTAGAGCTTCCTAATTCTTTTTTTTTTTTAATAAGATCTACATCTTGTCGAATTATCTGGAGGTGCCAGAGCTTATTTATCCAGGACCTTATAAACAGAGACTTGATTTATTTCCATCTGATAAGTACATTTAGCAGGGGAGTTTTACAAACCAAATAAGATTTCCTTCCTTCCTTCCCCACCCCCCGGCCCCTCCATCAAAGGCAGCCTACGTCTTCCAAACAGAAGACTTCAGTCTATTTTGCTGAAGAGATTACGATGAAAATCACCATCTGTTAATCCAATCTGCATCTCGAGGAGAAAAAATCATCTCATGGGGGTGAAACCTCCTCTCAGAAAGGTGGGGGGAGGTTTCCTGGGGGTCTTCAGCAACGGTGAGAGTTGCTACCTGGGTTCTGATTTGCAAATGAAAGGCGTTGCTTCTGCAAGTGGGAAGCAAAGGAGGGGCTTAAGGGCAGGACACAGAAGGAGTAAATGGCAGAGCTCAGGGGATGGCTGGAGAATGTAAATTGGCCGAAAGCCAAGAATACACAGTGGAGAGAATGCTCGTAAGTCACGTGCACCCAGCCACCCAGGCCAAGAAGCTGCCTGACCACCGGCCCCCCGGTCACTCCCTCCACTCAGCACTCAGCACCTCATACCTTCGTCCTTGAAGCTGCGCTCTTAATTTCCAATGCCCTTGCTTCTTTCCTGCCCAATTCAAAGCCCCAGAAGGAAGCATTCAGCTAAGAGAGGGAGAAGAAGGCAGGTCTTGGACCTTCAGTCTTCCTAATAAGTCGGACAACAGTGGGCCTTCCTGGTGGTCCAGTGATTAAGCCTCTGCCTCCCAATGCAAGGGGCATGGGTTCAATCCCTGGTGGGGGAACTAGATCCTAACCAAAAAAAAACAAGTCAGACAACAGCTCCCACCTGTGTGTTTACAAGAGGTTTGAAAGTAAAAGTGAAGTTGCTCAGTCATGTCCGACTCTTTGTGACCCCATGGACTATAGCCTACCAGGCTTCTGCGTCCATGGGATTCTCCAGGCAAGAATACTGGAGTGGGTTACCATTTCCTTCTCAAGGGATCAAACCCGGGTCTCCCACATTGGAGGCAGACGCTTTAACCTCTGAACCACAAGAGGTTTACTGCTGCTGCTAAGTCGCTTCAGTCGTGTCTGACTCTGTGCCCCATAGATAGCAGCCCACCAGGCTCCTCCGTCTATGGGATTTTCCAGGCAAGAGTACTGGAGTGGGTTGCCATTGCCTTCTCGGACAAGAGGTTTAACTAACCCCAGTAGAGGATCCTGTGCTGGGAAGTTCCCATGGCACCAAACCTGGTCTGTTGTATTTATACATGCTGAAGCCTGGAGAGGAAATTCTAGAAGCAGTAGCTTTCCACAGCCACCCTGACCCCAAAGACCAGAAAAATTCCTTCACAGAGCAGGAACACTGAAGAGCCACAGATGTCTAACAGCTTTAGGAACCCTGACTTCCTGTTTATTCAATTTTTTTTAATTGCATTTTGTCAGATATTCTTTTAGTGCATATGGGATAGTCACATGGTTTTTTTCTACTTGGCTCTGTTCATGGGATAAATCTCATTAATGGTTTCTGAATATTAGCCATACTTCCATCTCTAGAATAAACCCCACTTAGTCACAAAGTTGTTGTTGTTGTTTTTTAATACTGCTGGAATCTGTATCTAGCACAGGCTGAAAGTGAAAGTGTGAAAGTGTTAGTGGCTCAGTTGTGTCCAACTCTCTTGCAACCCCATGGACTATGGCCCACCAGGCTCCTCTGTCCATGGGATTCTCCAGGCAAGAATACTGGAGTGGGTTGCCATTTCCTCCTGCAGGGGATGTTCCCGACTCAGGGATCGAACCCCGGTCTCCTGCATTGCAGGCAGAGTCTCTACTGTCTGAGCCACCAGGGGAGCCCAGTACATGCTTCCACACTCCAAAACACTGAGAGTTTCGGATTTCTGAGTTTAAGAAACAAACACACTTCAGTCCAATATGATGACCCCGCTGTGTGCTTGATATGTGGCCAGTGGAACTACAGAACTGAATTTTACATTTTATTTATGTATTTTTACATAATTTTTTTCTATTTCTTTCTTTTTTTTTTTCCTTGACTGAGCCATTAGGCATGTGAGGATCTTAGTTTCCTGACCAGGAATCTACCCTGCACCCCACCCCCCCACATTCACACCCACCGCCCTGGAGGTGCAGAGCCTAACCACTGACTGCCTGGGAAGTCCCATCTTCTTTCTTTTAACTTTTGTGGTAAAACACACATAACACAAAATTTACCTAAAATTTTCCATTTTTGAGCATCCAGTCTGGTGGCCTTCATTCAGTGTGGTACAACCATCACCACTCTACACGTTCCAGAACTTTTTTTTCCATCATCCCAAACTAAAACTTTGGGCCCCTTAAATATTAACTCCCATTCCCCCTGCCCCCAGCCTTGGGTAAATACTATTCTACTTTCTGTCTCTAAGGATTTGGCTACTTTAAGTAGTGGAATCCTATAGTATTTGTTACTTGGTGTCTGGCTTATTTTACTAAATGTAATGTCCTCAAGGTTCATCCATGCTGTAGAATTTCATTCCTTTGGGGAAATGTATTACCCAGCAACCTGTGACTAATACAGAGATGTATAGAAGTTGAAGGATTTGAAAGAGAATATAGGGGACTTTCCTGGTGGTCCAGCAGTTAAGACTGTGCTTCCACTGCAGGGGGCATGGGTTAACATGACTGAATTAAGGGGGCTGCAAAAAAAAAAATTTTTTTTTTTTTTTTCCAAAGTGATAGGTTAGTTTCCATGGGGCTGCCATAACAAAGTACCACAGGCTGTATGGCTTAGACAGACATTCATATTCTCACAATTCTGGAAGTTAGAAATCCTAGATCAAGTTGGAGGTTGGTTTCTTCTGAGTTCTCTCTCCCTGGCTTGTTGACAACCATCCTTCCTTCGTGTCTTCATGTGGTCACGGCATGAACGTTCTTATCACCACTGAACAGTACATTTCCCCAAAAGGCAAGCTTAAAAGGTGTTTTCTGTTATGCGTATTTGACCACAATTGAAAACAACGATTATTTCTGAAAAAGCCAGTCAGTGAAAGGTTCTGTGAGCAGGAGAGGCTGAGTATTAGCTGCAGAGTGTCCGTTGTTAAGAGTGATAGTAAGTTGATGGGAAGAAGAATGTATTCAAGGGTCAAAAAGACAAGTAGAAATTTTGTGAGTCAAAAAACTAAAACCAGAACTACCATATGATCCAGCAGTTCCGCTCCTGGGTCTATATCCAGCAGCAACACAAGCATTGATCTGAAAAGAGACATGCACCCCAGTGTTCACGGTGTCCTTACTGCAACTGTCAAGGTACGGGAGCAATCTAAGTGCCCGTCCCAGATGAACGAAGACAGATCACACACACACGTCCAGTGGAGTACTAGTCAGCCATGAAAAGCAAGGAAAGGCTGCCGTTTGCAACAACATGCTAAGTGAAATAAGTCAGGCAGAGAAACACAAATACTGTATTTTATCACTTACATGTGGAATCTAAAAAAATACAAGAAAATAGTTAATATAACAACAGTGAAAAAGAAACAGAGTCGCAGATGTAGAGAACAAACCGGTGGGCAGAGGGAAGAGGGGAGGGGAGTAAGGGGTAAGGGATTAAGAGGCACAAACCATTATGTATATAATGAGCTACAAGGATATATAATACAACACAGAGAATATAGCCAGTGTCCTAGAATAACTGTAAACGGAGTATAAGCTTTAAGAAGTGTGAATCACCATATTGTACACCTGTAAACTTATATAATATTATACATCAGATCTACTACAATTTAAAAGACAAGAAATGCAAAAACAAAAGGACAAGAAGGATTAGCGTGAGATAGATAGAACTTCACTACTGTTTAAGAACAGTTCTGGAAATAGTGTCACATTCTGGTTTCAGTTTAGGGAAGTTGAGGAACTGACTGGCCAACGACTTCTGTTCTCTCTCTAAATACAGAAGGTAGGTCATAGACTGAGAATGCAGCCTGAGGGCAGAGATCAAAGAGCTTAAAAATAGTGTGCTTGTCACCATGACAATGAGAAGGAGCCGACCAGAGGATTGCAACAGGGCTGTAGGAAACACTGTTCGAGCGCGGTACTGTTTGGTCGCCTCTTTGTGGCTTCCCTGGTGGCTCAGATGGTGAAGAATCATCTGCAGTACAGGAGACCTGGCTTCGATTCCTGGGTCGGGAAGATCCCCTGGAGAAAGGAACAGCTACCCACTCCAGTATTCTTGCCTGGAGAATTCCATGGACAGAGGAGCCTGGCAGGCTGCAGTCCATGAGGTCACAGAGTCGGACATGACTAATACTTTCACTTTTTCATTTTCACCATATCTTTTGCCTGGTAATATGACTTTCTCCAGTGATGTTCAATTGCTTAGGGATAAACACATGCGAGGGAGAAACCCTGATAGATGGGCTTTTTCTTTAAAAAAAAAAAATTTTATTTTATATTGGCTTATGCTCAGATGCTCAGTTGTGTCCAATTGTTTGCGACTCCATGGACTGCAGCCCACTAGTCTCCTCTTTCCACGGGATTTTCCAGGCAAGAATACTACAGTGCGCTGCCCTTTCCTCCTCCAGGGGAACTTCCCTACCCAGGAATCAAACCTGGGTCTCCTGCATGGCAGGCAGATTCTTTACTAACTGAGCCAGCAGGAAACCCAATTTTATACTGGAGTACAGTTGATTTACAATGTTGTGTGGGTTTCTGGAGTACAGCAGAGTGATTTAGTTACATATACATGTAAGCTGCAGTCCATGGGGTCGCTAAGAGTCGGGCACGACTGAGCGACTTCACTTTCACTTTTCACTTTCATGCATTGGAGAAGGAAATGGCACCCCACTCCAGCGTTCTTGCCTGGAGAATCCCAGGGATGGTGGAGGCTGGTGGGCTGCCGTCTATGGGGTCGCACAGAGTCGGACACGACTGAAGCGACTTAGCAGCAGCAGCAGCAGCAGCAGCAGACATGTATTGGAGAAGGAAACAGCAAAGCACTCCAGTATTCTTGCCTGGGAAATCCCATGGATAGAGGAGCCTGGTGGGCTGCAGTCCACGGGGTCACAGAGAGTCAGGCATGACTGAACAACTAACACTTTCATACATTATCTTTTTTTTTTTCAGATTCTCTTCCCATATAGGTTATTATAGAGGATTGAGTAGAGTTCCCTGTGCTCTATGGTAGGACCTCGTGGTTTATCTATTTTATGTATAGTAGCATGTTTATGTTAATCCCAAACTCCCAATTTATCCCTCCACCCTCAACCTTTCCCCTTTGGTAGCCACAAATTCGTTTTCACAGTCTGTGAGTCTCTTTCTGTTTCATGAATAAGCTCCTTTGTGTCCTTTTTGAGATTCACACGATCGTTGTCTTTGCCCCACTTAACTTCGCTTTATATGTTCATCTCTAGGCCCATCCATGTTGCTGCCCGTGTGCACGCTGAGTTGCTTCAGTCGTGTCCAACTGTTTGCGATTCCATGGACTCTAGCCCACCAGGCTCCTCTGTCCAGGGATTCTCCAGGCAAGAATACTAGGGTGGGCTGCCATGCCCTCCTCCAGGGGATCTTCCCGACCCAGGGATCAAACTCACGTCTCCTGCATTGGCACATGGATTCTTTGCCACAGCATCTCCTGGGAAGCGCCGTGTCGCTTCATGCCGTCTCTCTATGGCCAAGTAACATTGCGTTGTATATATGGACCACATCTGCCTCATCCATTCATCTGCCAGTGGGACATCTAGCTGGTTTCCACGTCCTGTCCTTTGTGAACAGTGCTGCTGTGAGCGTAGGGGTGCACACACCTTTTCAAAGTATGGCTTTCTCTGGATGTGCGCCCAGGAGTAGGATTGCCGGATCATATGGCAGCTCTGTCTTTAGTTTTTAAGGAACTCCACGCTGCTCTCCATACTGGCTGCACCAATTTACATTCCCACCTACAGGGTAGGAGGGCTCTCTTTTCTCCTTATGCTTTCCAGCATTTGTTATTTGTAGACTTTTTTGACCATGGCCATTCTGACCAGTGTGAGGGATTCCTCACTGTAGTTTTTTTCCCAAGTGTAGGCATTTTTTTTTTTAAATAATCACATTCGGTGTCTAACACTCTCCCCTTTAAGAAGCTATCTGAGCCTAAACTCTATTTGTTCATGTATTTTATTTTAAAATTTTGGCTGCACTGGGTCTTCATCTTGACATGTGGGTTTTCACTAGTTGTGGTGCATGGGCAGGGTGGGGAGGGGATTTCTCTTATCGAACCCATGTCCCCTGCGTTGGATGGGAGATTCTTAACCACTGGACCACCAGGAAGGTCCCCTCATTGCAGTTTTGATTTGCACTTCTCTAACAATTAGCAATGTTTAACATCTTTTCCTGTATTTTTTGGCCATCTGTATGTCTTCTTTGGAGAAATGTCTTTAGATATTCTGTAGGTAGGCTTTTCTTTTTCAAGACTGGGGTAATAAAAAGACAGAATGGCAAAGGAGTGTTAAATATCCTAGTGTGAAAAGAGGGTCATTGAAATGATAGACTGTGGAAGCATATCTGAAGAGGAAAGCAAGGAACGAGCATGCCGATGGACTGGGGGCTCCTATCAAGTTAAGGCAAGATCACAAGTGGCTATTACTAAGGAAGCAGGATGGAAGAAGAAATCGTTGATGTTTGAGAGGCATGGAGAACCCAGTGGAGAGGTGGATGCTATGGTATGGAGGGTAATGTTCGCATAGGTCTTCTAAGTCAGTGCCTCCCAAACATTGTCACATTGTGGGGCAAATAGAAACATGACAAGATTCTCTGCAGCTCATGGAGATGAACAAGAGGAGCCTGGCAAGAGCCAGGGCCAACCAGACCACTCTGAGGGTGGGGGGATCCATGCAACCTGTTCATGGTGTATCTATCTAGAAGGATGCTCTTTAGAGAATTTCAGGACACTATGTGGGAAATGAGCACAAGGGACCGGAAAGTCCATAGACACGAAAAAGGGGATAGTTACAGCCAGAGAACGGACTAGGGGGAGATATCCATCTCAGTAAAGGGAAGAAAGAATACAGACGCTCCCGCACTTATGATGGCTTGACTAACTTGTTCAGTTTTATGATGGTGCAAAAGCGATTCGCACGCAGTAGACACTGTACTTCAAATTTCGATCTTTTCCCAAGCTAGAGATATGCTGTATCTCTAGATACTATCTCTAGATACTGCTCCAGAATCACCAAATTTTCCACCAACTTCTGCTTTCAGTACTCTATAGACTCTGTCCTGGCCAATCGCAATGCTGATAAGACCTCAAAAGCAGGAGAGAGCAGATAACGTACTACATATGTCTTTCTAAAATACACATGCCAGAGCATGGGAGATAAAACCCCATAAAAACTGGTAAGTTTGTCACTCAGGAACTTTCCTGAGAATCCAATAGTCTGAGGACAGTGGGAATATCCCTTCCAAGTAAAGGAGTTATTACTCCTTGAACCCTTTCTGATGGTTTAGTTGCTCAGTCATGTCCAACCAACTCTTTGCAATCCCATGGACTGCAGCCCACCAAGCTCCTCTGTCCCTGGGATTGTCCCAGCAAGAATACTGGAGTGGGTTGCCATTTCCTTCTTTAGGGGATCTTCCCAACCCTGGGATCGAACTGGCATCTCTTACATCTCCTACATTGACAGGCGGGTTCTTTACCACTCGCACCATCTGGGAAGCCCTGGTTAGCTCTGAATGGGGGCTGGTTGCCCAAGGAACCAATTGTGTGATTGGCGGTTGAAACTCTCAGCCTCACTCCCTGACCTCCAGACAGGCTTAGGAGATGGAGCTTGTGCACTGATGGCCAGTGATTTCACCAATCATGCTTCCATAATGGAGCTTCGATAAATACCCTGAATAGAGGGATTCAGAGGGCTTCCAGGCAGGTAAATGCATCACAGTGCTGGGCGATGACATGCCCAGAGAGGGCCTGGGAGCCCTGCATCCCTTCCCCATATCCTCCCCTGCGTATCTCTCCTGTTTGGCTGTTCCCAAGTTGCATCCTTTACAATAAATCAGTAATACCCTGGTGGCTCAGATGGTAAAGAATCTGCCTGCAATGCAGGAGACCCAGGTTCAAAAGATCTCGGGGTTGGGAAGATCCCCTGGAGAACGGCATGGCAACCCACTCCAATATACTTGCCTGGAGAATTCCAAGGACAGAAGAGCCTGGTGGCTACAGTTCATGGGGTCACAAAGAGTCAGACATGACTGAGTCTGACTTACACTTTCAATACTAAGTGCCTCCTTGAGTTCTGCAAGCCATTCTAGCAAATGATGGAAGCCAAGTCCTGGGAACACCCCAATTTCTAGCCAGTCGGTCAGAAGCAGGGGAGGCCTGGGACTTGTGGCTGGAGTTTGAAATGGGGGGCGGTCTTGTAGGACTGAGCCTATTACTTGTGGGGTCTGACGATAGTTGGAAGAGGTTAGTGTGCCCAGATTCAGAGAAGACAATGGCAACCCACTCCAGTACTCTTGCCTGGAAAATCCCATGGACAGAGGAGCCTGGAAGGCTGCAGTCCATTGGGTCGCTAAGAATCGGACATGACTGAGCCACTTCACTTTCACTTTTCACTTTCATGCATTGGAGAAGGAAATGGCAACTCACTCCAGTGTTCTTGCCTGGAGACTCCCAGGGATGGGGGAGCCTGGTGGGCTGCCGTCTATGGGGTCGCACATAGTCAGACACGACTGAAGCAACTTAGCAGCAGCAGCAGTGTGTCCAGATTCAGACACTCATCAGACACTCAGTTGCTGTCTGAAATTAGAGATTTAGTGTCTGATGTGGGAAACAAACACACAGGCACTTGTCAGAGGGGTCAGGAGCAAAAACCAGCTCATAATCTGTCCCCAAGGGTTTCCCTGGTGGCTCAGTGGTAAAGAATCTGTGTGCCAATGCAGGAGACACGGGTTCCATCCCTGATCCGGGAAGATGCCACATGCTGCAGAGCAAGTAGGCCCGTGTGCCACAACTATTGAGCTGGTGCTCTAAAGCCCAGGAGCTGAAACTACTGAGCCCACGAGCCTCCCTACAACCAGAGAAAAGCCTGAGCAGCAACGAAGACCCAACACAGCCTAAATAAAGTTTTTTGTTTTTTAAACCTGTACTCAGGTCTACTCTCCCCCAAAACCCTCCATTACAGACAGTGCTAGTAAGACTTAAGTAGACCAGATGACCACCCTGTGGCTCTCGGTTAGTTTCTTCCCCTGCTAGTCTCTCCAGTGCCTGCTTAATGTTCACCAGTACCTGCTGATGAACAAAGCGGCCATGGTGGGCTACGCATGGATCTGCCTCGTCACAGCTACAGAGCTTTGTCACCGATGGAGGCCCACCTTGCTGTCGTCAGCAAGCAGTGCTATGGTTCTCTAGGGAGATCAGCCAAACACCTGGTCACCTGAGGAGCACCTTGGACCTCTTCCATCGTGGACTGGGTGCTGACCTTTTCCTGCCTGGAATAATGAACTCTGGGTTCTGTTTGCTTTCCCAGCCAACAGCAGCATCTGTGTACAAACTGAATGGCCCCATTCACCGTCAGGTTAACCCACACAAGACTGCTTCTGATCAAAGGGCCAGGTTTGTTAGGAAGTTAGGGGGCGGGTGCACATACCCCAGCAGCAGAAAGCAGCTGCTCTCACTAACAGAGGAACGGTCTGCTGGAGGCTGGGTTTCAGTGCCCGGTGGCAGACGGCATCTCTGGGCTGGGGGTGCTGTCCTGGCAGGATGTGGGTAAACACTCTGAACCAGTGGCACATTCCTTTTACCAGCTTACACAAGACCCAGGAGCCCTCCGAGGTCACGTCTCAGGATCACACCTGATGACTCACTCTTTAAATGTTTGCTTCCTGTTCCTGCTACCCTGCACTCTGCTGTTTTGAGGTTTCAGTGCCTTAAAGGGGGGTACAGTGCTGCCGGAGAGCACACCTGCAGTAAACTGTGAGCGGTGACGGCCTCTTTACTACTCGGCGGCGCATCTCAGGAGTTCCCTCGTGGCTCAGACGGTAAAAGAATCCGCCTGCAATACAAGAGACCCGGGTTCGATCCCTGGGTGGGGAAGATCCCCTGGAGTAGGAAATGGCAACCCACTCCAGTATTCTTGCCTGGAGAATCCCCACGGACAGAGGAGCAGAGTTGGACACGACTGAGCGACTGACTTCATGGCTTCAGGAGTGCCACTTTGGGGTCAGGCAAAGATCTGGGCAAGAAGGGAGTAAGAGATGCTTCTTTACCGGGGGTCAAGGAGGTGCGTCCCTGGAGATCCTCCAACGAATACCTTGTCCTGGCTTCCTAGACATCCCCACGCGGGGCTCCTAGAGACCGTTCCCCTATGCAGGGCACATAAAGACAGACAAGGTCTTCCGCCTTTGCAGGACACAAAAGGGGGCGTACAGGCTCCACAGCCCTTCGGCCCCCACCTCTACCCTCCCCTACTGCAGAGTGCACAGCGTTCAGGTGTCCCCCAACCCCTCCCACCTCCGGAGAGCACGCAGCCCCGGGCTCCGAGCTCCAGCATCCTCTCGGACCCCTCCCTTCGCGACGCGCTCGGCTCCCACCCTGGGGCTCGGCCTCAAAGCCTCCTTCCTCAGTCGTCGGCCTGGAAGACACCCGGCGGCGGCGGCGCGGGCAGCGCCCGGGGTAGCGCGGCGTCGCGGAGCAGCCGCATTCCCGCCGGGCCCCGCCCAGCGGCAGCCGCGAGCCAGGCCGCGCCGGGGACCAGTGCAGAGCGCGGTGAGTGAGCCGGGCCAGCAGGGAGGGACCCGGGCGTCCCGGTTTCCGTTCCGCCTCAGCCGCCCCAGGCCTAGCATCCCGACCTTCAGCTCCTGCTTGCTTCTGGGCTCTGTCCATTTGTTTCAGGGCCCCGGAGCGGACCCTAAAAAAAGACCCCGCGGCCCCTCCCTACTCTGGGCCCCGGGCTGAGCAGTCCCTTGGCCCCCTCCCTCCCTGCAGCAATCAGGAATCTGGCACCCCCAGCCCCTAGCCTCGCCCTCGTTAAGCTTCTGAGCCCCTCCCTTTTTCCAGGAGCCAGGAATGCAGGCCAGAAATATCTCTCGCTTCCAGACCCAAGAGGCCCGGCTTGCAACCCCATCTGCTCCGAAAACCCGGGAGTCTGAGCCGTAATTGCTCCTAGGAGCCAAGAATCTGGGCCCACAGCCTGGGACTCCATGTCCCCGTCTCCCACCACCCTGATCCCAGAAATCTTGCTACCAACAACCCCCACCGACACATGGGACTTTGGGGTCCGGCCCATCCGTCCCTTACACCGCGAACCGCATTATAGATAGAGGATTAGGAGGGCCCACTTTACTCCTCCCCAAAATTCCTTAAACACTGCAATCCAACCACTGTTCTTTTGGGGACCCAGGAACCCCCTAAAGTCTAGAGATTGGCACATTTCCCATTTCAGGGACCCTGGAGACAGAGACCCTAGCAAACAGACCCGGGTAAAGAGAGGCCCGCTCTCCCCAGCCGCTTTGCGACCCAGATATCCAAGATTTCATCCATCCTGGCAGAGGAGGGAGACGAGGAGGGAGGGGGCTGGAAGGGGAGAGGGAGAACAGACCGAGGTGAGACTGGGGTGAGGACCCGAGCTGGGCGGTGGGGGGGACAGCTTCGTCCTAAACAAAGGCCAAACAGACGGGTTGCCATGGCAACGGCCTTCCCGGGCCGGCCCTGGAGAGTTCTCCATCCAGCGCTGGGGCGAGGAGGGCAGCCCTCCTGAGCCCAGACCCCGCCAGCTGTTGTGTCTTCCTGTTTTGTCACCACGGAAACAGTGACCTCAGCCCTCCACCCCACCGCTGGTGGGGCGGGACCACTGCGGCGTTATTCGCCGGAGGGGGTGCGGCCTTGCCTCTGGCCCCGCCCTCGGGGCGGGACTGGGATAGCCCTGGCCAGGGAGTCCCTTATCCGGCTCGAGCCCGGAGTTCCGGCCCCGCCCACCCTCACTCCCGGGCCGGCTAACCCCACCCAGACCGCAGACCCTTCTAATCTGCAGCTGTCGCCTCTGCTTCAGCCGCAGCGGTTGCTGACCTGTAAGGTGAGGCTGCGGGAATCCCCAAGGGTGGGCGCAGCGTCCAGGATTCTGGGTGCGGAGGGATTCCAATTGTCTCAGTCCCGAGAAAGGTGGTCTGGCTCAGGACTCGGGTCCTGGAGAGGAGACGGCTGGGGGACTGAACTCACACAGGTCGTACATCTGAAAAAGGAGGTGGGGTGGGGCCTGGACTCCTGGATCTGATAGGGCAGGGGGCTGGGGAGCTGGGAGGCTGGACTCCTGGGTTTGATGGGAGGGGGACCTGGATTCCTGAGTT
>NW_011480890.1:19555-20436 GCF_000754665.1 Bison bison bison
GTCTGAGGAGGAGGGGCTGGGGACCTGGAACCCTGGGTCTGAGGGAGGAGGGGCTGGGGGCCTGGAACCCTGGGTCTGAGGGAGGAGGGGCTGTGCTCCTGGAGGAGCTTGGAGTTGGGAGTCCTGGGTTTGACAAGGAGAGTGGCTGGGGGCCAGAATTACGGACCTCCTCTCCATCCAGGGTGCAGAATCCGAACTTTGGACGCAAAAGGCCAGAGAGTGCGCTTCAGTACCCATGCTGCCAAAGTGAAGATGGAGCTGGGTCCCAGGGCGTTGAGAGGCCAGGCTGGGGTTTCAGGGCGCGATTCTGAGTTTTGGAGTGATGTGGTGTGGTGTTCGGCGCGGAGGTGGGGACAGGACTGGGGCGTGGCCGGGGACGTCCTGAGCTGTGTTCGGAAGTCAACTGGGTGTTTCCTCTCCCTGCTTGGGTCTCCGGCGGCTCATTCCTGAGCTCTGACCTCAGGCCACGGCTGGGGGCTCGGAGAGTGGGGACGGACCCCACCCCTCCAGGTGGTCCGCGCGCTAACTCACCTTCCCGGGGAGCCTCACCGAGGCCCCGCCCTCTGCCTCCTGGGCGCGCCCCACTTCCTCCTAACGGGTCAGGGGGACGGGAGGTGGCAGACTCCTGCGGGGCACCTCCCTGGTGGCCCAGGAGGCCCAGCTCCGGCCGGGGAAGACCAGCTCTCCGGGAGGTGGCAGGAGGTGTGGCCACTGTCTCCGAATTGGATTCCAGTACTGTGCAGTTTCCCGCCCCCATCCCTACCCCGAGATGCGAGGCGTGCACAAGACGAACCCAGGGGTTCAGATACCCAGCCCCTTCTCCTGGGGCTCCGGGCTCCCGGCCCTCCTTTTAGGGACCCAGAACTCACATTTAGAAGGAC
>NW_011480890.1:21016-23173 GCF_000754665.1 Bison bison bison
CTGAGCTGGACGCTGACGTCTTCTCACTCCTCTCCGCGATCAGCCCTTTTCCAGGTGTCTGACCCAGTCCGCCTCCAGGGCCGGATCTCTTTCTGGTGGGGGTTTTCCGCCAAGACCTCTGGTGAGTGGGGCTGGGGGGCACAGACTTTTGGGTCCGAGCCGGGGAGGGGTTCTGGGGTCTGGACTCCTGGATCTGAAGGAGGAGGGGCTGGGAATTTGGCCGCCTAGATCCTGAGACCTGAAGAAGAAGTATGTTCAGGAACTGGTCTCCTGTGTCCCCAGGAAGCTATTGTGAGGGGCAGCTGGGGTGTGACCCTGTCCTCCTACAATGGAAAGAGGAAGTTTTATTGCCCGGGAGTTAAGAGAGGCCTTTTGAGCTTTCAGGGGGTGCTTCCCTGGAGGCTCAGTGGCAAAGAATCCGCCTGCAATGCAGGAGACATAAGAGACTGAGGTTCTATCCCTTAATCACGAAGATCCCTTGGAGGAGGGCACGGCAACCCACTCCAGTATTCTTGCCTGGAGAATCCCATGGACAGAGGAGCCTGGCGGGCTACAGTCCATGGGGTCGCAAAGAGTCAGACATGACTGAAGTGGCTGAGCAGAAGTAGCCGAGAGATTAACTATTTTAGGGCCTGAGTGAGGATCTGGACACCTGGTCAGGAGATTGAGGCCGGGCCTTCATTCCTGAATCTTTGGGACAAGGACGCTGTCTTTCTGAACGAGAGAGACCCAGAACTTTCAGTGGCCTGGGACAGGGGAGGGACCTGAGGTTCCGGGAAGTTGGGGACTAGCTGGCTTGGTTCCTGAAGGGGCCTGGACCTCATGTTGGGGAAAGGGGAGAGGCAGGAGGAAACTTGACTTCCTTTGGGTTGAACTTCCCCAGGCTTCACAGGTGGGTGCAAGTTCCCCAGGCTTCTCAGGTGGCGCTAGTGGTTAAGAACACACCTGCCAGCGCAGGAGACTCCAGTTGGATCCCTGGGTTGGAAAGATCCCCTGGAGAAGGGCATGGCAACCCACTCCAGTGTTCTTGCCTGGAGAGTCCCGTGGACAGAGGAGCCTGGCGGGCTACAGTCCATAGGGTCACAAAGAGTTGGACACGACCGAAACGACTTAGCACACAGGCACCCCAGACCTAAATTCCTGTGGCCACAGGAGGGGTGCTGCTGAAGCTAGTAATACCCAGTTCCAACTGGGGACAGACTACCCTTCAGTAAGAGGCGACAGGCTGGAAGATTGGGAGCTCTGATCAGATGTGGGTCCCTGAGAGGGTTCCTGAGTGATGGCTAGACTCTTGAATGTGTCTGGAGGCTGGAAATGTTTGTTAGATCAAAGAAAGTCCTGGCTGCAGATCCCTGGGTACCCAAAGGGAGGAAGTTGCAGCGGTGGGGTTTTTAAGAGATCACAGAAGACAGGGTCTCTTCTTCTGATGGGGGGTGGTGGGAAGGGCACAAGACCAGGACACTTTAGAGCAAAATCTTTTTATTTTTGGCTGTAACCCAAGGCATGTAGGATCTTAGTTCCCCAACCAGGGATTGCCCCCTGCATTGAAAGTGCGGACAGTCTTAACCACGGATCCACCAGGGAGGTCCCTAGAGTAGAATCTTGAGTGGGTGGGTTGCTGAGTCCCAGGGGGAAGGAGAGTAGCTTTGTGTGTCTGGAATGGAGGGGGGAAAAAGAGACATGATTTTATAAGAGTTGGCTTTCGGGGCAAAGAAAGAATGGTCCTGGGGAAAAGAGAGACAGGGTACCTACCCTCCTGAGCTCTGACATGAGGCTGGAGGTGGGGAGGGGCTAACACCTGGACCACTGGCATCCCGGTAGGCCTGGGACTGGCCCGGTTTGAAAACTCAAAGGCCCAAATCCTGGGTACCCCTCCAGCTAGAGTCCAGATTACACCGTCCACAACAGCCCCTCCAGGGAGGCAAGTGCCCCAGGGTAGGGGGGACCCTGGATCCTCCAGTTTGGAATGTTCTTAGGATCTTCTCTCCCCTCCCCCCAGCCATGCCAGTGACGGTAACCCGCACCACCGTGACAACCACAATGTCGTCATCCTCCGGCCTGGGCTCCCCGACCATCGTGGGGTCCCCTCGGCTGCTGACCCAGCCGCTGGGCCTCCTCCGCCTGCTGCAGCTGGTCTCCACCTGCGTGGCCTTCTCG
>NW_011480890.1:23273-27110 GCF_000754665.1 Bison bison bison
GTGGCCTTCTCGCTGGTGGCCAGCGTGGGCGCTTGGACGGGGCCCATGGGCAACTGGTCCATGTTCACCTGGTGCTTCTGCTTCTCTGTGACGCTCATCATCCTCATCGTGGAGCTGTGCGGGCTCCAGGTGCGCTTCCCGCTGTCCTGGCGCAACTTCCCCATCACATACGCCTGCTACGCCGCCCTTTTCTGCCTCTCCTCCTCCATCATCTACCCCACCACCTACGTGCAGTTCTTGTCTCACGGGCGTTCCCGGGACCACGCCATCGCCGCCACTGCTTTCTCCTGCATCGCCTGCGTCGCCTACGCCACCGAGGTGGCCTGGACCCGGGCCCGGCCCGGCGAGATCACCGGCTACATGGCCACCGTGCCCGGACTGCTCAAGGTGCTGGAGACCTTCGTGGCCTGCCTCATCTTCGTGTTCATCAATAGCCCCTACGTGTACCACAACCGGCCGGCCCTGGAGTGGTGCGTGGCCGTGTATTCCATCTGCTTCATCCTGGCGGCCGTGGCCATCCTGCTGAACCTCGGCGACTGCACCAACGTCCTGCCCATTGCCTTCCCCACTTTCCTGTCGGGCCTGGCCCTGATCTCCGTCCTCTTATACGCCACGGCCCTGGTCCTCTGGCCACTCTACCAGTTCGACCAGAAGCATGGCGGTGAGCCGCGGCGGCAGATGGATCCCGGTTGCAGCAGAAGGCACGTGCACTACGTGTGTTCCTGGGACCGCCGGCTGGCCGTGGCCATCCTGACAGGCATCAACCTGCTGGCTTACCTGGCCGACCTGGTATACTCAGCCCGCCTGGTTTTTGTCAGGGTCTGAGCCTCGTCCCCGGGGTGGGGCTCTCCCTAATCCCCGCTTCTCCCCAGAGGCCCTTCGCAGAGCTCTGGGCCCCCCTGGTGTGCTCTTCCCAGCCTGCTCCCACCTACTTTTCTCACGTCCTTCCCAACCTTTCCTCCCTTGTCTGTGTCCCTCACGCCACCTCCTGCATTGCCTCCCTTCCTGTTCTGTTTGGTTGCACATCCTGTTTTACTTCTGCCTGCTCTCTTCTCCGACCTTCTCTGCTTTGAGGCTCTCTTCTCTTTTTATCCTGTGTGTTTCCGCCTCTGCCTCCTTTCCTGACCCCTTGGGAGCTCTGAGCCTTCTTCCTTCTCCACATCACACACCCCCTTTTGCAGCTGTTCATACCCTGGGCCTCTGGAAGGGCCTCCTTGCCAAAGCATGCCTGCCCGCCCTGGCTGTGCCTTAGTTGATGTATGTGTGTTATGTGTATGTGTGTGTTTGGGGGGGGGTGGGGGTGGGTAGTTAGGAATCGAGCCCCCTTTCTCCCAGTGGGGTTGGGGGTGTGTGTACAGTGTTCCTCCCCTTTAAGTTAAAAAAAAAAAAAACTCTGGCAGTCAATAATTTCCAGTGGGCTGGAGGTTTAAAGCATAGACCCTGGGTCCCTAGGCCCCGCCTGGTGCTCAGCCTCACCTGAGATTGGCTCCAGAATTTTTGCCAGGCTTATTAAAAACCCACTGCCTAAAGGCCATCTTAAAGGAAACAAGGGATGGAACACGTCCATCCCAAAGACTCTTTGCAGAGTCTTTGCGGCAAAGAACCACAGGGTCTTGAAGACAACTGTCTCAAGTATTTGTGAGGGACAAGGATATGGCCCTCCAGCTTCAATGTTAAAAAATAGTATCTCCTGCCTTTGCTGGGAAGAAAAGACAATGGCCACTGCCAGCCTTCAAGGTGATGTTAGCCTGGGTTCGTTGTTTTTTTCCTGGTCACTAGGGCAACAATCATTGGCTGGCCCTGTTCTTAAAAGGGAAGTTTCTTTAAAATTTTTTTTCCTGGAGTGTGGGGTCGGGGGATGGAAATTGCTACTATGCCATAGTCAAAGGAATCGCCTTGCATTGCTTCAGTGTGTGTGGTGCACACACAGGTGTGTTTCTGTGTGCTTGTTGCTTCCTGCTGCAGTTTCCTGCTTCTCTGGGACTCACGTGTATAACATGATCTATATAAATGTACAAATATATTTTTTATTTTTTTTTTTAATTCCCTGGAGCTTCTGATTCGATCGGCCCCTGCTGTCAGTCAGTCACAGGAGAGAAGCCTTGTCCCTTCTCCCACATCCATAATGTTCATTCTTTTTTTTTTAAACCTCAATATAAAGATAAAAGAAAGACTTGTGCCTGCTTTATTCATGGGGAGGGCTCCAGGAGAGAGGGCAAGGCCCAGATTTCTGGGTCTGGTAAGAGAAAGAGGCTAGGATCAAAACAGCCTTGGCCTCATCAGAAAAGAAGTGAGTCCGGATCTTCCAAATTTCTCCCTCAAATGAAGGGAGCTAACTAGGATAGACATGAACAAGATTTCTCCCTCTTTAGGACTTAGCTGATGGTTCAGTGGTTGGGAATCCACCTGCCAATGCAGGGGAAACAGGTTCTATCCCTGGTCCGGGAAGATTCCACATGCCACGGAGCAACTAAGTCCCTCTGCCATGACTACTGAGCCCGTGCTCTGCAGGGAGAGCAGCCCCTGCAATGAGAAGCCCACGCACTGCAGCAAAGGGTAGCCCCTGCTCCCCACAAATAGAGAAACTGAGTGCAGCAACAAAGACCCAGCACAGCCAAAAGTAATTTGTAAAAAAGAATAAAGATCCCTCTTCGGAGTCCCACAAGCATCTGAGAAATACCATGTCTCATTCTGAGAGCGGCAGAACCCAGGCACCACTTCTTACCATCTCCCCTTTCAGTCATCAAACACTGTATTCTTCCTAAATCCGACAGAGGATGAGATGGTTGGATGGCATCACTGACTCAAAGAACAGAGTTTGAGCCAACTCCTGGAAATGGTGAAGGACAGAAGCCTGGCATGCTGCAGTTCATGGGATCGCAAAGAGTCGGGCATGACTAAGCAACTGAACAACAACAAAATCCTGTTTATATCTGTCTCATTCTCCAAGGTCCTTTAGTTTTGCTTCACCCAAGCTGTTGTTCCAGCCTCCTCCTTGGACTACCTTACCTGCAGCCCACCTTGCCCCAGGAGGGTGCCTTGCTTTCAACATCCGGATCTGGTCCTGTTCTCTTCTGCTCAAATCCTTCCATATCACGCTCCACATTGCCCAAAGGTAACACCAAACCCCCTCTGTCAAGGCCTTCAGGATCTGACCCTGCCTGAATTCCCACTCTCAGCTCCATTTTACCCTCAGTGCTAAGCTCCCTGACACACATGGTCAACAGAACACTTCCAAGAAGATGAAATGAATTACTCCTGCCACGAATCTCTGTCCCACAGAAGGTCATCTTGTCAGGTTTCTCCAGGACGATCACAAATACATAAGTAGCATGATTTGGGGGCAAATTCAAGGATCGTGCAACCCATTTTCTCCACCTACAGCCGCAAAAGCAATTGGGAAGAGATACTGCAAAAAGAGGAAGGGTCCTGCTGGAGGCGGGGGAGGGTTATCTAGAGCAGGCTTATGCCCTTTGGGGGAGGAAAAGTCTCCACTGTCCACCCCGGAATTCGGACCTAAATCAATCCCCACCTTTTCGAACGGCGTCTCCCTCCCCAGCCCACGCTTGACCCTCTTCTGGAATGCACCAGGACAGCTGTCGGACCAAGGGTGATATGCTGGCAATTCGAGAAGAACCCAAGCCGAACTAGAACAGAGTGTGGTGGGGCTCCTAGGTCCGTTTTCGGGGCCACCCCCCGCCCCCTGTCCTCTGATCCTGGGGGACGGCGGACGACTGGAAGGGGCTGGAAAGCCAGTGGCCCCCACGTTGGGGGTTTAGTACTCGGATTCGCTGACTCCCCGACCCCCACGAGTCCTAAGGAAAGTGCAGTAGACGT
>NW_011480890.1:29994-30810 GCF_000754665.1 Bison bison bison
GCTGAGAGCAGAGTGAGTCAGGGAGGGGGGCGGGCCGTCGGCGTCGCCCCCAGACTCACTTCTGCCCAAGTTGATGCTCTTTCTCCGTTCTGTTGAAGGACCTCTCTGTGTCTCCTCCCTTCTAGTCTGCCTGCCTCTCTCTTCACTTTTTAATCTCTGTCCGTGGATCCTGCTTTCTCTCTCTGTCTCCATTTCTGCCCTCTCTGTGTCTCCCTGTCTCTCTCTCTGTCTCTGCCTCTGTGTCTCTGTCTCGTCTTTGGCTGTGTGTAGGCACTGGGCACTCTGTGTTTCTCTGTTTCTGTGATTCTCTGCATCTCTGTTTCTCTGTCTGGGTCCACCTTTAGAATCTCTGTCTCTCAGTGTCTATCTGTCTCTCTCTGCCTGTCAAGGTCTCTGATTTTCTCTGTATTGAACCCTATGGAGATCCCTCTCTCCTGGGTTTCTTTCTGTCTGGGTCTCCCCTCTTTCTGATTTTCTGTCCACTGGGGTCTCTCTCTGCTCTGGATTTCTATGATTTTCGCCTTCAGTCTGCAGTTTTGTGGTTCATCGACGATGCCACGAGTTTGTGACCTTCGAGTGTCCAGGCGCTGGGAAGGGCCCCCAGACGGACGTGAGTGCCCGGACACCCGGTTCTCCCTCCTCGGGCCGCGCCCCCCCCCTCACCCCCTCGGCGTCCGTCCCAATTTCTCCTGCTATTTTTAAGGCTGGGAGGGAAGGGGGGCTGGAGAGATAGGGAGAGCTAGTCTGGCCCAGATTCCCTGCCCTTGGCCTGGAAAGGGGGAATGAGAGGGGACCGAGACTGGCTGGGGACCCAGG
>NW_011480891.1:0-727 GCF_000754665.1 Bison bison bison
ACTGTATTTGCCACACAAGTATAGAGGTGGATTTGAAAAGTAGAACAGAAATGTGGGTGGTAGATTATTTACAGACTAAGACTGCAGGGGCGCAAGGCACAGGGCTCTCAGACTGGGAACCACTACAGAAGAAGGTACTTCTGGTGAGGCTCCAAAGAAAGAACCCATGGAGTGAGATGAGGAAGCAGGGCCACTGGGACCTGAGGTATAGGGAGAAGGAGTCTAGAAAGACCATAGGAAATAACCTGCACATTCTCTTTAGGGTATTTTAAAGTATGCTAACATCATCCTACTTACCCTGGAAAAATCTTGATTTCAAATCTCACCTCCTCTCCTCCTAGGTGGCTAGAAATTAATGGACGTAAGTAACGCTTTGTAGGCAGCCCAGTTCCTCAGGTTGTCTCATGCAGAGCTGCTTATTGGAACCCAAATACTTAGCAATTAACCACCTCTGCCAGATCTGGCAAGGTCTGACAGAGAACTCAACCAGTTAGCTATTCCAAACAGAAGTGGTTTCCAGGGAAGAGCTCGCTGGCAGGGGCCATAATAACAATGATTAAGTAATAATAGCTAACATTTAACATGGCACTTACTTCATGTCAGGCAATATTCTAGGTTCCCTTGACACCTAGAGCTTCTTTTCATCGTCTCTGCAAACCTATGAGGATGTACCATTAAGATCTCCATTTTACAGATGAGAAAATGAGAACACTAAGGCACAGAGAGG
>NW_011480891.1:4886-5436 GCF_000754665.1 Bison bison bison
ACTGTGATCCTGGGGCTGGTTTCCTGTTTCTGTGTGGACAGGGTGGCTGAGACAGGCTGCTCATATTAGCAGCCTATTCACAGACAACTCTACTTTCTCCAGGCAGCCTTATGATTAATAGAGGTGATATTCTTATCTCCTGTCTGACTCATAAGTGTGTCTCTTTCGATTGATTCTGATTTTAGGCAGAAGAAAAGAGATGCTATTTATTAGCCTCTTCAAAACTAAACCATTCTGCTGGAGATGACGAGCAGTATACAAATAACCTTAAGGCCCCCTTCTCAGCCTCCTTTGCAGACTTGTCTTTCTTTAAATGTTGGAGCACCTCTAGGCTTGGCTCTACCCTACTCTCTCTCTGGTTGACTCCATCTATTCCAAAGGTCCTAAGTAACAACCCTATGCTGCTGCTGCTGCTGCTAAGTCGCTTCAGTCGTGTCTGACTCTGTGCAACCCCTATGCAGCAGCCCACCAGGCTCCCCGTCCCTGGGATTCTCCAGGCAAGAACACTGGAGTTGGTTGCCATTTCCTTCTCCAATGCAGGAAAGTGAAA
>NW_011480892.1:0-571 GCF_000754665.1 Bison bison bison
ATTTTTTAAATAATTATTGTGCCACTAATCCAAAGATGGAAATAGAGAACATAAGTCGTCTATCTACTTCTTTCTAACAATTTAACACATAGCCTTCTCTTTGTTATATATCTGAAATGAAGTGCTACATTGCAATAGTTTTCTGAAGTTGGAGCTTAATATGGATTATTTTTTAAAAATTGGTATGTAGAGACTACTTTAATTGAAAAGCACTTCTTAATGAATTATCTTAGCACCTTATTTCCAAAGTGGGGGATTCCCCAAACATATCTCCAAGCAGTTAATGGGGACATAAGCTTTAGTTCAGTTCAGTCAGTTCAGTCGCTCAGTTGTGTCCGACTCTTTGCGACCACATGAATCCCAGCACGCCAGGCCTCCCTGTCCATCACCAACTCCCAGAGTTCACTCAGACTCATGACCATCAAGTCAGTGATGCCATCCAGCCATCTCATCCCCTGTCGTCCCCTTCTCCTCTTGCCTCCAATATCTCCCAGCATCAGAGTCTTTTCCAATGAGTCAACTCTTCGCATGAGGTGACCAAAGTACTGGAGTTTCAGCTTTAGCATCATTC
>NW_011480892.1:4710-5092 GCF_000754665.1 Bison bison bison
TAGATGGACCTTTGTTGGCAAAGTAATGTCTCTGCTTTTTAATATGCTGTCTAGTTTGGTCATAAATTTCCTTCCAAGGAGTACGCGTCTTTTAATGTCATGGATGCAATCACCATCTGCAGTAATTTTCAACCACAGAAAAATAAAGTCAGCCACTGTTTCTACTGTTTCCCCATCTATTTGCTTTGAAGTGGTGGCACCGGATGCCATGATCTTTCTGAATGTTGAGCTTTAAGTCAACTTTTTCACTCTCCTCCTTCACTTTCATCAAGAAGCTCTTTAGTTCTTCTTCACATTCTACCATAAAGGTGGTGTCATCTGCATATCTGAGGTTATTGATATTTCTCCCTGCAATCTTGATTCCAGCTTGTGCTTCTTCCAG
>NW_011480893.1:0-587 GCF_000754665.1 Bison bison bison
AAAAAATAGAAAAGATACATGCACCCCTATGATCACAACAGCAATATTGGTAACAGCCAAGATAATGGAAATAATCTAAGTGCTCATCAACAGATGGATAAAGATGTAATATATACAGTGGAATACTACTCAGCCATAAAAAGATGAAATCTTATCATTTGTAACAACATGGATGGACCCTGAGATTACCACACTAAGTGAAATAAGTCAGACTAGGAAAGACAAATACTATATGATCTCCCTTATATGTAGAATTAAAAAAAGACAAAAATGGTTATTTCCTTTTTGTAATTCCCTACTTTAAACTTACATTCAATTACTCCATGCTGAATATGGCAGATAAGAGCTTATGTTATGGGTTGAAGTATGCATCCTCAATATTCACATTGAAGTCCTAATCCCCATTACCTTGGAATTTGACCTTACTTAGATATAGGGTCATTGAAGGTGTAATTTAGTTAAGATGTGGTCATATTAGAGTAGAGTGGGCCCTTAATCCAATGACTGATGCCCTTACCACATGGGGAAATTTGGACACAGATTGGAGTGATGTTTATACAAGCCAAGGAAAGCCAGAGATGGCTAGC
>NW_011480893.1:4632-5178 GCF_000754665.1 Bison bison bison
GCCCAGGGCTGGCCTCAGACGGTTCCCGGTGGAGCAACCTAGAGCCTGAGCAGTGTGGGCAGGGAGGGTACACGCACCATGAGCGGTGGCAAACCCAGTGTTGCCGAGACACTGCAAGCACACGCCAGTGTTATTTGTTTGCAGCGTCCCTCTCTCCACACAGCACTACACAAGTGAGCCTAAAGAAGTATCCAACACCGCCCCCTTATGTCAGGGCGGAAATCAGACACTGAAGAGACCAGCAAACAGAAGAAGCTAAAACAGAGGGAACCGCTTTGGAAGTGACAGATGCAATAGATTAAAACCCTGTAGTTAGTACCAACTACATAGGAAGGGGCATATAGACCTTGAGAAATATAAGCCGGACCAAGGAACTATCCAAAAATGAAATGACCCAACACTGCCCACAACGCCACCAGAGAAAGTCCTAGATATATTTTTACTATTTTTACTATCATTCTTTTTTTAAATTTTTAAAAAATTTTAAAGTCCTCTATTACTCCTTTAATTTTCATTTTTATAACCTACCATTACTTTGCAAAAAAA
>NW_011480893.1:9463-9790 GCF_000754665.1 Bison bison bison
AGGAATTCTTCAATATCTGCACATCAATCAATGTAATACACCATATTAACAAATTGAAAAATAAAAGCCATATGATCATCTCAATAGATGCAGAGAAAGCCTTTGACAAAATTCAACATCCATTTATGATAAAATCTCCCCAGAAAGCAGGAATAGAAGGAACATACCTTAACTTAATAAAAGCTATATATGACAAACCCACAGCAAACACTATCCTCAATGGTGAAAAACTGAAAGCATTTCTGCTAAAGTCAGGAACAAGACAAGGGTGCCCACTCTCACCACTACTATTCAACATCAGTTTTGGAAGTTTTGGCCACAGCAATC
>NW_011480894.1:0-755 GCF_000754665.1 Bison bison bison
AGATGATACCACATTGTGGATTTGATTTTCATTTTTCTTATGATTAGTGATGTTGAGCATCTTTTCATGTGCCTTCTGGTCATCTGCATTTCCTCTTTGGAAAATGTCTACTCAGGTCTTCTACCCATTTTTCAATCAGGTTTTTGTTTGCCTTTTGATGTTGAGTTGTATGAGCTGTTTACATAGTTTGGATATTAATCCCTAATGGGTCATATCATTTGCGAATTTTTTTTTCCATTCAGTAGGTTGTCTTTTTGTTTTTTCAGTGGTATCCTTTGCTATGCAAAAGCTTTTAAGTTAAATTAGGTCCCATTGTTTATTTTTGCTCTTGTTTCTTTTCCTTTAGGAAACAGACCCCCAAAAATATTGCTACAGTTTAAGTCACAGTGTTTTGCCTGTGTGCTTTTCTAGAAGTATTATGGTTTCCAGTCTTACATATAGGTCTTTAGCTTATTTTGAGTTTATTTTTGTATATGATGTTAAAAAATGTTCTAAATTTGTTCTTTAACATGTAGCTGTTCAGTTTTCCCAGCACCACTTATTGAGGGGACTGTCTTTTCTCCATTGTATGTTCTTGTCTCTTTTGGCATAGATTAATTGACAGCATGTCCATGGGTGTATTTTGGGGATCTCTGTTCTGCTACATTGAGCTGTGTCTGTTTTTGTACCAGTATCATGCTAGTTTGATGATGGTAGTTTTGTAATATAGTCTAAAGTCAGGGAGCAGAATTCCTCCAGCTTTATTCTTCTTTCTC
>NW_011480894.1:4745-5395 GCF_000754665.1 Bison bison bison
TACCAAGTTTGAACATTTTTCATGTATTTAAGGGACACTTTTATATCTGATTTTTTCATTGAATTGCCTTTTAATATATATATCCTCACTTTTCTATTGAGTTTTGGTCCCTTGCACTCAAATTTTTAAAAAATTTCAAATTGTTCTTTGTTTTTATAGAGTTGTTAATCACAAGGCATGTCTGAGATTTGACATTTTTTCTTGTCCAAATATTTTAGATTAAATTAAATGCCCTTTTCAGCGGCTGTGGTTCACTTTTATTAAATTCAAGCTATCTGACCATGTCATTAATTGACTGTTCTTAATTCTGGTGGAAATTCTGGAGATCACCCACAGTTTCAGAAAAAGTTCAGCAGTCTGAGTAATTTCCATCAGAGCCAAGCCATACAGGGACTGAGATTCTACTGTTGAACAAAACTCCTGTGTGGGGTTGGGAGTGGAGATTGGAGGAGTTGTCAACAAGTTTTATAACAAAGACTCAGACATTAGGAATCATGGGTCATCATTTGTCTGTGTGTGAGAGAGACATATTAAGCAAAAAAAATTTTTTTGAGCAAGGAGAATGGGTTATAAGCATAAAAAGAACACTTTTAAAATGTAGGTTCCCCTACATGGGTCACAGCTTTGTCATGGCGAAGGGGCTTGAATAA
>NW_011480895.1:0-937 GCF_000754665.1 Bison bison bison
AGTGGGAAAGACTAGAGAGGTCATCAAGAAAATTGGAGATATCAAGGGAACAATTTCATCCAAGGATGGGCACAATAAAGGACAGAAACAGTAATGAACAAATGGAAGAAGAGACTAAGAAAAGGTGGCAAGAATACACAGAAGAATCAGATTTTAAAAAATGGTATTAATAACCCAGATAAGCATGATGGTGTGGTCACTCACCCAGAGTCAGACATCCTGGAGTGTGAAGTTAAGTGGGCTTTAGGAACCATCACTATGAACAAAGCTAATAGAAGTGATGGAATTCTAGCTGAGCTATTTCAAATCCTAAAAGATGATGCTGTTAAAGTTCTACACTCAATATTTCAGCAAATCTGGAAAACTCAGCAGTTGCCACAGAACAGGAAAAGTTCAGTTTTCATTCCAATCCCAAAGAAAAGTGAAAGTGAAAGTCATGCAGTTGTGTCTGACTCTTTTCAACCCCATGGACTATACAGTCCGTGGAATTCTGCAGGCCAGAATACTGGAGTGGGTAGCCTTTCCCTTCTCCAGGGAATCTTCCCAACCCAGGGATCCAACCCAGGTCTCCCACATGGCAGGCGGATTCTTTACCAGCTGAGCCACAAGGGAAGCCCAATCCCAAAGAAGGGCAATGCCAAAGAATGTTCAAACTACCACAAAATTGCACTCATTTCATATGCTAACAAGGTAATGCTCACAATCCTTAAAACTAGGCTTCAGTAGTATGTGAATGGAGAACTTCCAGATCTACAGGCTGGAATTAGAAAAGGCAAAAGAACCAAAGATCAAATTGCCAACATTTATTGGATCATATAAAAAGCAAGGGAATTCCAGAAAAAATCTACTTCTGCTTCATTAATTATGCAAAGTCTTTTTCTGTTCAGATCACAACAAACTGGAAAATGCTTAAAGAGATGGGACTACCAGATCACTT
>NW_011480895.1:1037-2164 GCF_000754665.1 Bison bison bison
GTCCATTGGGTCACAAAGAGTCAGACATGACTGAGTGACTAACACTTCACTTCACTACTTCATGAAAAGTGGGCAAAAGATAGTCTATCATAAGCCTAGGAAGAAACAGAAGCATAACTTTTGCAAACAGATAATCACCATGTATCAGAGAGACATCATATAGAAAATTAATATACAAATATTATATGTTTTATATAATACTATATATATTCTATAGGTATATACTTTATATATATATATATATATATATATTTGAAAGTAAACACTTTCCCTCTAAAAATTTATGGGGACACATATTTGAATGTCTTACTGGAATAAATATATATATTTATATATTTGCTAGGATCATATATGTTAGATTTATCATGGTAAGCCATTCAAATATGTGACACTATAAACTTCTAGAGGGAAAGTATATATATATTTTTTTTTTCCAGTTTTTTATTACTAGAAATAAAGCTATGGTAAACATTTGTGTACAAGTTTTAGTGTTAACCTAAATTTTTGCTATTTTATTATTTTTAATTATTTATTATTTTATTATCACCAAAAAAGATGTCCTTTTCAACATAAAGGATTGAAATGCAAAACTAGGAAATCAGGAGATGTCTGGAGTAACAGGAAAGTTTGGCCTTGATATACAAAATGAAGCAAGGAAAAGACTAACAGAGTTTTCCCAACAGAATGCACTGATCATAGCAAACACCTTTCCCCAACAACACAAGAGATGACTCTATCCATGGACATCACCAGATGATCAATACAGAAATCAGATTGATTATATTCTTTGCAACTGAAAATTGAGACACTCTATACAGTCAGCAAAAACAAGACCTGGATTTGACTGTGGCTCACATCTTCAGCTCTTTATTGCAAAATTCAGGCTTAAAGAATGTAGGGAAAACCACTAGGCCATTCAGGTATGACCTTAATCAATTCCCTTATGATTATACAGCAGAGGTGACAAACAGATTTGAGGGATTAGATCTGGTAGACAGAGTGCTTGAAAAACTGTGGATGGAAGTTCATAACACTGTATAGGAGGCAGTGACCAAAACCATCTCAAAGAAAAAGAAATGCAAGAAGGCAAGGTGGTTGTCTGAAGAGGCTTTACAAATACCTGAGAA